>NW_015176498.1:190940-192382 GCF_001447785.1 Gekko japonicus | reverse complement strand
GCCATGGTGGGACTCGAACAGCCTTATGGCTTATGGCCTTATGGCTGTTCGGTGATAGATCATTATTGCAGGCTTTTACAGCCTGCGCCACCACTCCCGTTTTGTGCCACAGATACTACCTCAGCCTGTCAGTGTCTGCAGTTCACATCAGGCAGAGGACAAACAATCAACTGGATAATAATAAATATTTACACTAGCAAGCACCCAAGGAGACAAACCTGCCATTCGCAAACGGCTACTATACAAACCTGGCTCGAAATCAGCAGCTTGAGAAAAGTGACTGATCAGGTCAAATCAGGACATTCCTTCTGCACCCCCTTCTTGGCTCTTGTTCCACCTTAAGGTTGCCAGGTTACAATGCTGCAGTGACCGTAAAAACCACAGCTGGCAAAATTCCTGGCCTGTGCATCTCCCTTCAGCTGCCCTTTCAGGTCGTCATCCCTCCAAACCTGCCATGCTTGTCTATTTCCTTCCTGCCCGTGGTCCACCAAGCGTCCTGCCCCTAAGCCCAATGTTTCCCTCCTTTCTTTCTTCAGGCCACACCCGTCCTCCTCATCGTTTCCTCAGGAAACTGCTGTTTGGGTCACTGAACAAACACATTTAAGGATTACACTGTACATTCTTAACCTGTGTTCCTTTGCGGAAAAAACAATTTAATATCATTTTACGTTCTTTGCATTCTCAAGAAACTTCATTTGCAATTCATCTCAGCAATTAGCTAATCCTGTCGGAGTTCATTGGAAATTTTTGATCTGGGTTACAATTTGGGGTTATGTTTTTTGGAAAGCTGGATGTCCAAATGTATCATCATTCGTTTTACATTTAAAAATGAACATTTAAAAGTAAAACAGCCTCATTTTCAAATGTGTGAAGAACTAACATTATAATAACGACATAAATGAAAATATCATTTGAATTAATAGCAGAAATGCCTTTGCTTTATAATGTCTGCTCTTTGTAGTCAAATAATTAACTTTCCACTGAAGAGATCAACTGTATTGTATAAACCAGGGGTCTCTTGGGGCCAGAGCGCACCAGAGCTCCGGGAGCCCAGGAGCTGGCAAAGTGGCGGCGGCAAGCCCCGCCCCCATCTCCCTGCGCTGCGGCCCGTCGCTACCTTTCCAAAGCTCGCGCCAGAGGGCTGCGGCCCCAGGGAGGCCCGAGGAGGCCTTTCGCCACCTTCCCGGGGCCCGTGCCAGAGCGCTGCTGCCCCATGGAGGCCTGAGGAGGCTGTCACTGCATCCCCGGGCCAGCGCCGGAGCGCTGCGGCCTGGAGCAGGCCGGAGGATGCCCGTCGCTACCTCCCTGGGCCAGTGCCAGAGCACTGTGGCCCCAGGGAGGCTCAAGGAGGCCCGTCGCTGCCTTTCTGGGGCCCGCGTTGGAGCGCTGCGGCCCCATGGAGGCCCGTCGCCACATCTCCGGGTCAGTGCCAGAGCGCTAAT
>NW_015176498.1:137112-190486 GCF_001447785.1 Gekko japonicus | reverse complement strand
TCTTTTCCTCTTTCCTTCTCTTTCTTTCAGTCTTTCCTTTGTTCCTTCTCTCTCCCCTCTCTCTCTCTCTTTCCTTCCCTCTTTCCTCCTTCTGCGGCCCAACTCTAGTGAGAAGGGGTTTAAACTTTAAACCCCTTCTCTCTTCGCTTCTCCCCCCCACCCTCGGGAAGGGAAGGGGAGGCTTTTAAAGATGCCTCCCCCCCTTTTGCTTCCTCTTCTGACATCTCTTCCGGTGATGTCAGGGGGCGTTGCATATACTAATGAGCTATTATGCTAATAGCCCAGTAGCTCATTAGCATACCGTATGCTAATGAGCTCCTCCAGCTCTTTTTCTACGAAAAGACCCCTGGTATAAACTATGTTGATTTTATAATTTTGGGGACTTTTGTCTAAGCATTATCCTGACTTTGGCGTGAAGCTTCCTTTTACTGCTGACTCATATACTCTTCATCATAGTTCTCCATAGAGTTTTCAGTTTTCTAACCCAATTCATCAACATATTCCAGGTACAAATGTTTCGACATGTGAATGCTCTCTCTAATCTGTGGAGTCTTGTGAGCAAAAATTCTGCTTTGTGAGCTACTGGCACTAAAGCTGTGAGCGAGCAATTTGGCTACTGCATAAATTAGCTTGCTCTGGAGCCATCCCTTCCTGAGTTAAGACAAAAATGTGTGAGCCGGAGGCTAAAAAACTGTGAGCTGGCTCACATTAACTCAGCTTAGAGGGAACACTGTGTGTGAGTATCATGCTCCCCTCTGCACTGCCATGGCATGACCACATTATAGCAGAGGGAACTCAGGGAACTAATACTTGCACATCTGCTCCTATGTCCTTGCTCCTTAATATCTACGCAGCCGAAATAAATGAACAGATTTGCACATTTGTGTGCGCATGGGTTAGGATCGAGTCGCATCCTTAATTATGAGAAGTAAATCTATCAAACTCATATGGACATTCTCTTAACTGCACACATTGAAGGCCAGCGAATGAGAGAGCAAAACAGTTATTCACGGAGGACTGGAAAAAAAAACCCAGAAAACAAAACTGTACTGTAGCTAAGAAAAAAAAAATATGGCACTATTAAGAGGAACAATACAATTTGTGGCAGCATTATTCTAGGCAATGACAAAAGGAATTAAATAAAATGCCTCAAAATGTTTATTTGCCTCTCTAGCTCTAATTTTTAATGAGTAATGCGCCCTCTTTGTAATTTGATAGTTCTAGCAGACAGCGCTATGGCAACCGGGCTGCAGAAAAGGGTGGAGGGGAGAAGTTGCTAAGCAACACTGAAGCTTTAGTCAGGCGAATGCTGGTTTCAAGCACAGCAGCATCCCCCCCCCCCTTCCCTGTTTCAATATGTCAGCTTCTAACATCTGAAAATGAAGATGTGATAAAAAAAACAACAACAACACAGGTATCATTCGGGAAACGATACTGAAAAAGAAACAGGTATAAGCTATCTTTCTGGTTGGCTTTCACAAATATGCACGTTCAGAAACAAGGATAGACAGAAGGAATAATTGTGGATAAATCTCAAACATTTCTAATCAATATTTATATTTTGTGATTCCATAAGCTTCAGTCTAAGGTTTGAACCATAATGAAGAGAACAGTTTGGCCCTGAGGCACGCATACAGCTTTAGGCTGAGCAATTCACACACCCATATCCCAGACTGTTTATGCAGTCGACTTTGCTATCATCTTAGCTGGGCATAAGATGTGTGTGTTTGATCTCTGTACACACACACACACACACACACACACACACCCCTAATGCTGTCAAAACTGCCCCATCATTTGGGGGCACTTGAATCTAATACAGGACAAATCTTAGACAGTCTTAGGTATTGGAATTGTTATATCTCACCTCATTGCAGCATCAGTTTACATGTGCAGAACCCATCTGGCAGGTGATTCCCACACAGAAAAGCTTACTTCCATGAACAAATTGACTGTGGATGGATTTGTTCAGATATATATTGTCTATTCTTTTTTTGGGGGGGCTGCAGCATCAGTTTACATGTGCAGAACCCAATCTGGCAGGTGATTCCCACACAGGAAAGCTTACTTCCAAAAACAAATTGACTGTGGATGGATTTGTTCAAATATATATTGTCTATTCTTTTTTTTGGGGGGGTTGTATTTTTCATATGTGTGTGTGTGTGTGCACCTGGAAGTCATGGCGACCTCTGGTGACTGGGGGCCTGGAGGTACATCAGATCGGCTGAATAAAGCCTGCCCCCTCGCCCCGACTGCTGGTATTCCAAGGAGGTCTCCCATCCAAGCGCTTGGCAGAGTCGACCCTGCTTGGCTTCTGAGATCTGGCGAGATCGGGCTTGCCTGGGCTACCCAGGTCAGGGCCAAATATATATTCTCCATCAGCATGGACCTATTTTGCATTTCCCCCTTGTATTTAATACTAGACCAGAAAGCTTTCTCCTCACTTCAAAAATAAGCTGATCAGACATGACAGAAATCATATGATGATACAGAAATCCTAAAACTGGGGAGGGGGAAGAACAGATCTTCCGGTCTGACCAGTGACAGCTTTGCATAGCTTCCATTTGCTGGACATTCTTCTACGCACCAATCAAACCCTTAATATAGGGTACTCACCCCCACTTCATTGTATGTCTTGACCTGGAAAAACGTCAGAGTCATGAACACCTAATAAGTAGTGTGACCTATACGCAAAAGGACACAATTTATTCCTAAAATACTGTGAAGACCCAGGAGATGCTGAAGAAAAGTCTTGGTCTGACACCAGCAGCCATGGCATACATACAGTAACAACACATTCCAGAATCTTGGGAAAATCACTGCTAAAATAGCTGATCTTTTTCTTTAGACAGTTAGTTCACACCTTTTTAGGGAGACACCCCGAATGTGTGCCCAGGACACTTTTTGTCCAAAACATGGCACCCCATGTGAGCCTATTCCCATTATTTCTCATAAACATATCTACCTGTGAAGATATGACTAGCCCTAATTTGACAGTGTCGTAGAAAAGGATAGCTTTAAACAGAAGTTCATTTTCTGGGACATGGTTAAATACAGATCTGAAGTCACGAACCAACAAGATCCAAGTATAGCCCCAAAGAGTTCAAGTGAGTGCACAACGCATGCCTCGCGCAGGTATGTTGTGCAGCTGTCGTACAGCTCCACTTGGAGGATGTAAAGCATTTACTAGGATCACTTTGTGCCATGTCTAAATATAGGTCCTGGCGACACGATGCACATTCACAAGAGAGCTTCCCGTTACTGGGTAGATCAGTGAGGAGTGAGGACCAGATATCCCTCCACTTCCATTCTACAGCCACTCCCCAATCCACCCTCTCCAGGGCTCTCCCAGAGCTCAGGGGATCAGGAAACCATCAAAAAGGGTTCATTATGGAATCACAAACGTTAGTGAGTGGCACACATCTAAGGAAAGAGGGGCAGGCCCCTTGCCCGGAGAAGCGAGGAAATATGCGGCACTGTAGAAATGATCTGCGTGGTGAAAACCCACAACGCCTTGTTTATGTTTTTGGACCTATATAAAATCCAAATGAAATAATGAAGTGGGAGACTGGAATCTTTGAGGAAGTGAGTAATTGGACCGTATGCTAATACAGGTAGATTGAGAGAGGTTTATCTACCTTGCAAAACACATTCTCTTCTCCCAACCTGCCCTCTACATACTCCACACCTCTGACTAAGCCAGCTCTTGCTTATGAATCCCCCAGACCACATGGGGTTATTCCAGGTTGAAATGGACATGTTGGGGGAGGGCAGAGGAGGAATGGTGGGGATGTCTCTTTCCTGCCTGAATGAGACCTGGGCTGAGCTTTCTGTTCCTCCTGAGCTTCAGGTATTTTATCCTGGGGTATGGCAGGAGGTGTGAGTCTTTGGCATGAGCCAAATAGCAACAGCCAAGGGGCTCTTTGCTCACGGCCTGCGGCTCACAGCTTGAGGCTCTCATGAGTACTACGACCAGTGTTCCCTCTAAGCTGAGTTCATGTGAGCTGGCTCACCTTTTTTTAGCCTCCGGCTCACACATTTTTGTCTTAGCTCAGGAAGGATGGCTCCAGAGCAAATTAATTCATGCAGTAGCCAAATCGCTCGCTCACAAATTTAATGCCAGGAGCTCACAAAGTAGAATTTTTGCTCACAAGACCCCACAGCTTAGAGGGAACATTGCAAGACTCCACACCTTAGAAGAAACATTGACTACGACCAGCCCAGAATTTGGAGTACTGTCTTTGTGTGTGTGTGTGTGTATCTATATCTATCTATCTATCTATAGATCTTTAGATATCTACAGGTAAAGGTAAAGGTTTCCCTTGCTCGAAAGCCAGTTGAATCTGACTCTAAGGGGCAGTGCTTATCTCCATTTCCAAGCCAAAGAGCCAGCACTGTCCGAAGACATCTCTGTGGTCATGTGGCCAGCATGACTAAATGCCAAGGCGCACGGAACACTGTTACCTTCCTACTGAAGCGGTATCTATTTATCTAGTTGCAATTTCTTGATCTATACATATATCTATATAGATACACACACACACACACACATATATATCTGCATCTACAGAGAGAGAGAGAGAGAGAGACTGTATTTTAGAAATGCTTTGAGGTCTTACTGTGCAGAAAAAAACTGGATAGGAAGATACAAACGAATGAGGATGGGGGATCAGAGACTTGCCTTTAGATCCCACCCTCAGCCTCTGCCCTGACCTGGATAGCCCAGGCTAGTCCAGTCTCATCATATCTTAGAAGCTAAGTAGGGTCAGCCTTGGCTAGTATTTGGAAGGGCGACCTCCAAGGAATACCATGGTCGTGATGTAGAGGCAGGCAGTGGCAAACCACCGCAGAACGTCTCTTGCCTTGAACACCCTACGGGGTCACCCTAAGTCAGCTGTGACTTGACAGCAACAACTCGGGCTCTATGTGTGTACAGAGCCAATATCCAGATATACACATATGCATTATCTCCCGTATGAGTAATTCATGCGCTCTATTTTTCGAAGTTAGAAATCACATGTATGGAAGTGCACATGTCTAGGCTTTATGCCCAAGTCCCAGTGAGTACACATGGCAAGAGTAGGTCTAGAGGGCTCATCCACAAACCACTACCCTGAATGAAAACCTGAACAGGGCTTGAACTCTTTTCCTTGGTAAACGTACATAATGTGTTACTTTGGCCTAAACATTGTTGAACCTTTAGTCATTCCAGGGGATTTGTGATGGGTTAAGTTCTTCACTTTCCCAGCATTATGGGACATCTCCAAGAGACATTATTTGTGTACAGTAGTGAAAATACAAAGAAAAAAAACCTGGCGATGCCAAAGCAAAAGCCGCTAGCAGCCAACAATGGATGAACGATGCCATCTGCTGAAAATTTCAGCTATAACAACAAACAATGCTGTTTCTTTACAGCTGACAATCAATACAGCTCTCCTTTACTGTAAGAAAAACAGGGAGGTTAAATCAGAAGCACACCCCTCTATCAGGAATTTTAAAATGTATAGAAAGGAAAGAACAGGCCACATATAATCAACAGAAATACAGCCCTTGGGCTATCTAACAGGGAACTTTGGCCCCTGCCACACGGCAGGGAAAAGACGGGGCGAAGCGCGGCTTTTAAAAGCCGCGCCAAAAAAGAAACGCCCCAGCGCAATCCCACGGATCCCGGTTGCTGCGCTCCGTTCCTCCCCGGCACGATCAGATGCCGGGGAGGAAGATACGACTCGGAGGGGGAGGCTGCCATACTGCACATGCTCGAGCATGCGCAGTACGGCAGGGGGGCCGGGGATGCGACAGCGGCAAGATGCGCCGCCGATCCCACGGCCAGGATGAAGCGCCTCAACTGGATGAACCACCGAAGGTAGGTGGTTCATCTTTGAGGCGCTTCATCGGGGGAAGGGCCGGGTTGTAGGCGGGAGCGCGACGCCAGGCAGATGTTGCTGTGGGATCGCGCCCATCTGATGCGCCTCCAATCCGGCCCGCTCCCGGCTCAAACTGCCTCGTATGAACGGGGCCATAGATGATTATTGACATAGCATGGATTGGAACTGGCCAGTTTTAAACTCCATCTCACTCAATTCTCCTCCTTATTACAGTCCTAGTCCCACACAGTTTTTGTCCAATGCAACAAGACCCACAATTTCCAACATAACCTTTACAAAATTATGCATGGGGTAGAGAAGGTAGAAAAAAGTACTTTTCTCCCTTTCTCACAATGCAAGAACTTGTGGGCACTCAATTAAATTAATGAACAGTAAGCTTAGAACAGATAAAAGGAAGTCCTTCTTCACTCAAAGAGTAATTAACATGTGGAATTCACTGCCGCAAGAAGTGGTGGCGACTACAAGAATGGACATGGACAGCTTCAAGATAAACATATGGTCCTTCACTAGTTATTAGCCACAAGGAATAGAAGGAACACTATGTCTGAGGCAATAATGCTCTGTATTCTTGGTGCTTGGGGTGTGTGTGTGACAGTGAGAAGGCTTCTGGAATTCTGACCCCGCTGGTGGACTTCCTGATGGCACCTGTTTTTTTGTCCACTGTGTGTCACAGAGTGTTGGACTGGGCGGACCATTGGACTGATCCAACATGGCTTCTTTTATGTTCTTATAGGGAACTGCCTCCTTCCTTTTCCACCTATCAAAAAGCTAATTGGATCCAGGCTTTCCAAGATGAAGTGGCTGAGATGAAGTCTACTCAAAGTTCCTGAAGGGGGCACTACTTCCACTTCCTCAATCATCTTATCAGTCTGGACTAGGCATGTGGCAGAATGAATGGCAGTGGGGTGGGTAGAGTCCAAGCAGGCTATACCACTGCAGACCACAGGTGGGGAAATCACACTTTTTGAATGCTCTCCCAAATAAGAACCTTTCAGCAAGTGGGAAGCCAGGATCACAGCAAAAAGGTGGCTGTGATTTTTAAAAAACGTTCAAAGAACATTCTATCACCGAGCACACACGCCTCCTGCCCATCTGCATTCTGAAATAGTACAGTCCACCAAGTGCTCTATCATCACATTCCATCTGTGCTCTATCACTAAGTGCTCTATCATCACATTCAACTGTGTGCTTCAGCCTGATGGTTTTAGGGGAGCTGAGAAATGCTTGTGGAATTGCTGGCAAGGACAGGAAACCTCTTCCCTCAACCCTTTGCGGCTGAACTTTGCTGTCATCGGAGCCAAAGTCCTACAAGCTGAAATAAGATAGAACTGAGTAATTTTTTTATTATTATTTGATTGGTCAGCTTCAGAATATTTACCAGTTTTTGCTCTCGCATATCTAAAACGGTACAGTTAAATACACTCTAGAGGCCTGAACAGCCCTTACCAGCCTGACCTTATTAGAGCTTAGAGGCTAAGCAGGGCCAGTCAAGGTTAGTACTCAGAGGGGAGATCGACAAGGAAGACTGGGGTTGCTGTGCGGAGGATGACGGTGTCACACCAACTCGGCTCTTCTCTTGCCTCGGAAACCCCATAGTCCTTGGGGTCACCGTGAGTAAGTTTGGACTTGAAGGAACACTACTGTAATTTTTAAAATGCAGCTGCTGGTGTGACCTTGGGTCAGCTACAAGTTCTTTCAGAGCTGTTCTCTCACAAGCAGTTCTCAAAAGAGTTCTCTCAGCCCCACCTACCTCACAGGGTGTCTGTTGTGGGGAGGGGAAGGGAAAGGAGACTGTAAGCCACTCTGAGACTCCAAGTGAAGGGCGGGGTATAAATACAATCTATTCTCTTCTTCTTAAAAACAACTGTTCAAGGGACAGCATCTATCTTTAATATATCACTTCTTTTAAGAAAGAAAAAAAGAGTTTTTGATGGTTATATGATTAACCTACCAAAAAACAAGTCTGCTAATCAGCTCAATCAACTATTGAATCAGCTAAGAATACTTAAAGTGCTCACAACATTCAGAGCATTGTCACATTCTTTTCATGAATCAACCGTGGCCAAAAGTTATAATCCTCTCTGACAAATTAGTGCCATCTGTGGGCTCTGCCTGTGTGCTTAGATGGAAGATGAAATGAAAAATTGTAATGCTTCCAGCAAATACAGTTCAAGGTGTTTTAATGGATCTCTTTTTCAACTGTCACAAACTGGGTTTTTAAAAAGTTTCCTAGATTCTATTTAGTTTCTACTTTCTATATTGAATGAAAAGAGTGAAGACTACTGTAGTAATGCAAAACTCTTACCATGACTATGAGTTACCATGACTATGAGTTAGAAGAAAATGTCAGGATTTCGAGCTTCTACAGAACATGCGAAAATGGAGACATCACAAAAATCCTCTGATCTTTCTTTCTGTGAAATACGGCCTTTTTCACTTTCATTGACTGTGATAAAGTCTTAAGCTTCCAGTACCTCAGGGATCAGTTTGAAATCCTTTATATTAAGTACTGGTCTGTAGATTGCTACCAAGTGCCAAAAGAAGGTCCTAATTAATAAATATTTCAAGTGCATATGTGGAATTTAAAGGGAAGATAATTTATGCAAGGATTACTTGCTATGTAGATCATCTGAAAACCCATCTCCATTTTATTATGTTTGATTTTAAAAGCATGAAGACAGGAAGTCCCAGTCCAGCAAACAGCAAAAGGCATGACAACAGATCCACCAGTCAAACATTTTGCTACCAGAACAGGACCTTTCACGTCGTGGCCCCGTTATTGGAAAATGCCTGAAAAGGCACCAGTGCATCTATGTGTTCATTCCTGCTCTTATCTCAAGGAGTGCCTTCATGCAGCTACACTTCAATACCTTATTTCCTGTATTCAGTAGTCTGTTTCCTTTCCAGCACAACAGGCTTCACTGTGCTTCAAGGGCTTCTACCTTCAGAAGTGAGCAGTGACTCACAAAAGCTCATAACCTGCCATAAAATCTGTTAGTCTTTAAGGAGCTTTTTCTCCTTCTTCTCCTTCTCCTTCTTCTCCTCCTTCTTCTCCTTCTTCTCCTCCTCCTTCTTCCTGTCTATCCCTCCCAAGAGTGCATTAATATCTACAAGGCTGTCCAACCTTGAAAGGGTCACCTCTCATTCCGATTGAAAAGGGCTTCTCTGATTCATCTCTGTTTGCTGCAAGGACTCAATTCATTAAGCAGCGCTTACAGAGCCATTCTGCTATTTCCTTAACTTGAGCTTTATGCTGGCAGCCTGCTGAGCACTGAGCGCAGTGAGCATTTCAGAAAATAGGTGCACGCTGAGCCGGAAGGTCTCCCAGTAAATAATGTTCCAATTAATAAGATAATTATACAGCCAGGGAAGACTTTATTGATGGGCTCTCTCAAGTACACGGCTATTCTGAAGACATCTGTGAAGGCTGCATTAACCTTGTCTCTTTGTCTTTAAATGTTTAAGGTTTAGAAATGCATTACGGGCTGGAAAACAGCCTGGTGATGACACCAGTGTTCACAGCAGACTCGAGGGGGGCTTCCAATATGCCTTTGTTTACGGCACAAAGCGGAAAAATAAAAGCCAGCTTTTGAATTTACACATTTCTTTAGGCTAGATAGGACTAGCCAGAGCAAGTAAGCAATAGTTCAACGGAAACACAATGGACACCACAAGTCTTCAGTGTAGAGCATTTTCTCATCATTTTAAGACTAGTTATGTCGGACCAACAGCAGATGTGCTTCCTTGGGATGCCATTCTCCAGGTGGGGCTTGGTGATCTCCCCGACTACAGAGATCAGTTCCCCTGGAGAAAATGGATGCTTTGGAGAGAGGACCCTATGGCACTGTACCCCACTGAGGTCCTTGTCCTCCCCAAGCTCTGCCCCAACATCTCCATGAATTTCCCAAACTGGGTTTGGCGATGCTATCTCCTTGGCCCTAGGCCAGGGGCCAGAGGAGACCTGTGTCAAAGAGAGCCCCCCTGCCTGCCCAGCCTGAGCTAGGAGGTGTCTTCGCCAAGAGGCTGGCTAGCTACAATTACAAATAAACTTAATAAAATTCTGCCCTTAGGGGCAGTTTAAAAAGAAAAAAAAAGAAAGATGAGAAGGAGCCAGAAGTTAATCACAAAATAATGGGGGGGGGGGGGGGGGGGGGAGCGTGGCTGTTTGCCCCAGAGCAAAGTAACGCACGGCAGCCCGATCACATGTCCCGTGGAGGTCCCGTGGGTATGCGTTAGGTGCCGATCGCACGGCTATCCTGCAGCGCGGCAGAGAAGCGGCACGGCGCAATCACACTGGCAATAGCTAGGCGCCGCAAATGGGATTTTTTTCCCCTCACAACAGTGTGCGCATGTGCCGGTGGGCGTTTGTGCGCATCCTGCAGAGACTTTAAAAAACAACAACATTATCCGGTTTGCGATGGGACATGGGTGGGCACCGGATGCCACAGGATTCCAGGGGAAACGCGATCAGATGCCCGCCCTTGCTCTGCGTTTTCTGGAAATGAGCACATCGTATGTACTATTTTTTTACTCCGCATCTACGGCGGGAAGCCACGGGTTAGCCACGGGTGCACTACGCTTACCAGATGTTGCGGTGTGATCGCGCCTGAAAAATCCGTTTATCATCCTTATCTTTAGCGTGGCAAATGCTCCATGTGAACGGGGCCTTTGAACATGTGTTGCAGCCAATTGGAGCAGCTTTTCATCACGACACAGAAAAAAGACCCTCTGGGTGCATTCAGACGGGCCGTTTAGTTCGCTGTCGGTCTGCCTCAGAAACGGATTTTATCTGCATGATCATATGGTCAACATCTGCCTCCCGTCCCCAGCTGTCCCTTTCCGGCTCAAAACTGCTTTAACCCAGAGTATTTTGATACCAGGTCCCCAAGTGGTGTTTTCCTGATTCTCTGGTTCCAGCCACATTTCCCCCCTGTGTGATCGCTCCTCCGGTGTCAAGCCACCTGATTTAAACCCCCTCCCCACTTGAAAGCTGCCCGAGGCTTCCGCTTTTCACCTGCCATTTTTAAAAATGTGTTGGCGGTGTGCGCATAGGTGGAGGTCTGCCACAGGGTTATTAAAAACAATGTTTAAATGGTACCTAGTTTTAGCCTTTAGACAAGTTTGGGATCTCATGGAGGCCATTTTTGGTGGTAAATTTTTAAAGGGAAGTGTTCCTTTCAAGTTTAAAGGGAAGCATTACAGCAGTCGGGTTGAAGAGGAAATCGCTGTTCTGTGCACCCATGAAACTTTTAGTTCCACAGATGGCTGCGTGTGCCCATGCCCAAATTGCTGGGGGGAGCTCTGCAACTTACCTGGCTGCTTCTTGCTCTGCCTGAGGGCTGCTGGGAGCAGGGGGTGGGGCTTGTTGCATGTGCCTGCCCCCTGGGTTCTTTACTGCTGGAGCTCCGCTCCTGTGCACTCCTGCAGGAAATGACCCCTGGTTGTGAGAAAACAGAGGCCAGGGTACATTGTTCTAAGCCACTATGGGTTCCCATTGGGGAAAAAAGCAGATACAAGTCAGTAGGTATGCAAGTAAACGCCAACACATGAGGGAATAGCTTGTCTCTGGGAAGGGAGCTTATTAGGTTTTGGGCGGTTCCAGGCAGTCAGTGGCCAGGGACCCCCCCTCTTCCCCTCCACCCCTTACCTTTCCCCCACCACCACCACTCCCTTCCCCCTCTGCCCCCACCAGCCTGTGTGTCCTTCTCTTGGATGCTTGTAATGTTTCTGTGACAACACTGGGTGGTACATGCAAGTGAGTAGGTGGGGGAAAGGTATGCGGGGGTGGTGGCAGCAGTAGGCCCCACACCTTGGGCCCTAGCCACTGCCCCACCACGAGATACCCTGAATTAAGGCCTAAACCTCCCATCTGAAAATTATGCCATCTTGTCAATAGTGATGGGTGGAGCCTTCTGGTGACCCCTCCCACTCCCATAATCAGTTTGCAACGAACCTTTAAAAATGGATCAGCCAAGAAGAGATCTCTTGAATGTCCTAGTTGAATCTGTTCTTTACAGGGGTCATTTCCTGCAGGAGCGCATAGGAGCGAAGCTCCGGCAGTAAAGAGCCCAGGGGGCGGGCACATGCAACAAGCCCCACCCCCTGCTCCCAGCAGCCCTCAGGCAGAGCAAGAAGCAGCCAGGTAAGTTGCAGAGCCCCACCCCCCACCTACCTCCAGTCCAAAACAGTCCAGTGGCACCTTTAAGACCAAGTTTTATTCAGGTACAAGCTCTCCCTCCTCTGCAGGGACAGACCTGCACGTGTCCCCCCCCCCAATAGCTAGGAATCCAAAACAGTCCAGTGGAGTCTGAGCGGTGGGTGTTGCCTTCTGACACACTTCCGGTGATGTCAGGGGGTGTGGCATATGCAAATAAGTTGGGCTAATGAGCTCCTGCACCTCTTTTTCTACGAAATGACCCCTGGTTCTTTAAATTAATGTATTTATTTACATATTTATGTAACCCCTGTTTCTCCCACCAACCCTAGTTGCTGGAAGAAAGCAGGGCTTGCCAACCACCAGGTGATCTCCAGGCTGCAGAGATAAGTTCCCATGAAGAAAATGGCTGCTTTTGTGGGTGGAGCCTGGTAGGGTTGCCAGGTCTCCCCTGGTACTCTTTAGACTTGGGCCAGTGCTCTTGCACCCTTGATCTAACAAGATGAGCAGCACAGCATACAGCTGGAACCCCAGAGGGGTTTCACTCTCGGGGGGCCATCTGCCAGTCTCTCGCCCTCAGTTTCTGCTGCTTCTGGCCGCGGTTCCCAAGCTCCATCCAAGCAGATCTTGACTGCAGATCTCCAGGGGCTGCAGCTCCGCTTGAGGTTCCCCCACAGACCATGCCTACTCCTCTGAAATCTATCTCCCCTCCCTTTCTCTCAGAAAAACTCTCCCCCCTTCCTCAGACACTTCCTGTGGCTCCCCCAGAGGGACAAATCCTTTCCCTCCCAAACGTCACCAAAGGTCCGTTGGACATTGACATATGGCTTCCAAAGAGATATACAACAAAGGTCTTGCACCTTTTAAAAAAGGTCACAGATATGTCCAGTGCATATACCAACTCTGTAGGAAAGGTAGTTTACGCAAGGATTAATGGAGCTATTTAGACCATCTAAAGACTCATCTCCATTGTCATAATTGGTTGAGGGAGATTTTTTTTTTTTACCGTGCTTTACATCGCCTGTGATTTGGGTGCAGAGTTGAAGGAATTCTGCAGAGTTTATAAAGCTGTCAGTTTAGAAAGATTTTTTAATCCATCACTGAGAAACATCTGGGCAACTGGATTTGGGGCCGTGTTTGGTTCAATATGCTTTATATTAATCTAGGGTGTTCTCTCAGGTTTCGTCTTTTAGGTGTCCGTATACGTTTTCCTGAATGTTATTTTAGCTGTTGGCACATAACAGAATTATGTGTGCATCCACACCGTTCATGCCTCATTTAGCCGCCGTGAGCCTGCTTCGGAAGGGAGGGCGGGGTATAATTCGAATGAATAAATAAATAAATAAACAGGGTTGGTAGGAGAAACAGAGGTTACAAAAATATGTAAATAAATAAATTAATTAAAACAAATTCATTTAGGACCTCTTGGAGATATCTTGGCTAATCCATTTTAAAAGGATTAATTGTAAATGGATTACATTTATTTACTTACTTTTGTCATAATTCATTCTGTTTTTTATAGTCTTTTCGGGGGACAGAACCCTTCATTGATAGGGTGAGAGAATTCAGCCCATCTTATTTGCGATGTTTAAAATAATATTGCAAAGACTTCCAGCACTAGCCTGTTTCATAAACATAGGTTTACTTATTTTTTCATTCCTGTTAAGAAATGTGTGCGAGATACAGAGAAAAGATAGCTTTGTATTCACTGTCCAACAGTACCATCTAGTGTTGAAGTTTTATACACAGTGATTCGGCAGCTATAGCTGATATGTATCGCATGTGGTATAAGGTTAACATCATCTGTGGTTATCCTGTTCTGATGACTCACAGGTCTCACATATTACGAGTAAAGATAGTATTCTAAGAAGTCATATGGCTTTTTGATTTTTTCAGGCTCAATGGTTTTTGCTTATCATTTGCTAATGGCCATCTTTGTTGCTTCAGTCTCTTTCAGGGGGGCAAGAATCAATGGTTTACATCTAATTGATTCCGCTGTTTGCTATCAAATTTAGTTCCTCATTTTTTATGATCCAGGGAGGATAATATGTATATTCCCCCACAATTCCGCACATGCACAATTCCCCCACAAACAGGAACTAAAATTGCTGTAGCATATTTGGGCTTATAGTTCCTAGAGATGATTTACCGCATCCAACACTTGAGGCCACGTGAAACGTTATAGGGGACGTGATGTCAGCTGCACCAAAACTGTTGTCACTTTCAAATTAATTCAGGTCAGGGATGTACACAGCCAGCAGTGTAGCAAGAAAATCCAAAGGAAACACTCCAAAAGTACGATAATATCTGGCATGTGGCCTAGCAAGAAATTCCAAGATACTAGCTAGGGTTACCTGCACTGGGTTGGGAAATTCCTGGAGATTTTGGGGGTGGAGCTTACAGACAGTGGGGTCTGGGGAGGGGACGGACCTCAGCAAGGTATAATACCACTGAGTCTACCTTCCAAAGTAGCCATTTTCTCCAGGGGAACTGATCTCCGTAGCCTGAAGTTCAGTTGTAATTGTGGGAAGTCTCCAGCCACCACCTGGAGATTGGCAACCCTATTTGTAGCACTACATGGCAAAGGCATAGAAATGGAATAGGGGAGCACAAACGTGGGGTGCTTCTTTCCTCCCAAAACATTCAATTTATTTAATTCATTTGTACCTCAATTCTTTTTCGTTTCCGTTTCTGCACAAGGCCTGGTGGCCAGGCATTTTGCTTGGGATCGGCAGGCAGGATGTTTCGGCAGAAGATGTACCACCGCCCATTTGGTCCCTCTGAAGCCCAGATCTCCTTCTGCCAAGCTTCCGGGATACACTGAATGATGGTGGGGCAGGGGATCAAGTACTGGATCCTGGCTGCTGAAGCTGAAGATCTCCTCTGGCACCTTAACAAGAGAGTGGCAAGATCATTTGGAGGGGCACAGCAAGTTACGGCCAGGAAGCCAAGATTGTTCAAGATGGAAGGGCAGCGGGCATAGCCAGACCTTTCCTAGGAGCATAGCAACATATGGAGGGGGGGGGAGGCGTATCAAGATCTTTTCAGTGGTCCTTGTACAATGTGGCATGGACTTAGGTTTGGTGTAGCCAGTTTGGTGTAGTGGTTAAGTGTGTGGACTCTAATCTGGGAGGACCGAGTTTGCCTCCCCACTCCTGCACTTGCACCTGGCTGGATGACCTTGGGCAAGCCATAGTTCTGGCACAGCTGTCCTTGAAAAAGAGCAGTTTCTGTCAGAGCTCTCTCAGCCCCGCCTACTTCCCAGGGTGTCTGTTGTGGGGAGGGGAAGGGACAGGAGTTTGTAAGCCGCTCTGAGACTCCTCTGGGTAGTGAAGGGCGGGGTGTAAATCCAATCTCTTCTTCTCTTTTTCTTCTCTTCTCTAGGTTGTTTCCAATAACCATAACAGGACAGAGCCGGATAGACACTTTCCACTGGGAGGAGGATAGCAGGATGAGGATGGCTGGTGTGATGCAGTGATAAGAGACTCCAACAGGACATGCAGGATACCAGCGGAATCTGGTTGGGGTTGGCAGGCTGGCCAAGGGACCTGCTCTGGGGCATCAGACAAGACCCACGCTCCCTCATTCTCCTCGAGTCCCCTTCCAGTTGTCCCCCTTGGATCCTTTGCAACACAGTGGGCACAGTAACCGCTAGCACCACTCTCAGGAATTAGGGAGTTATTAACCAGGAAGTCCGGAAACCCGGTGTGGTGTAACGGGTCACATTCCTGGACTAGGTTCAAATCCCAGCTTGCCACGAATCTTTTTGCGTGACCTAGGGCCAGACAGCCTAATTTACCTCACAGGGTTGTCGTGAGAATAAAAGGGAGCAGGGGGCATCCATGTATTTGGCTCTGAGATTCTTGGATGAAGGGTAGGATAAAAGTGCACTAAAATCAAAATTTAATAAAATAGCTAGGTAGACCGGGGGGGGGGGCAGAATCCTCACTCAGCCATGAAGCTTACTGAGCAGCCTTGGGTCATTCCACGTAACCTATCCCACAATGCTTTTGTGAGAATAAAATGGAGGACAGGAAGGGAGAACCCTCAATGCTGCTCTGAGTCCTTGGAGGATAAAAAAGTAATAGGGAAAATAACTGATTCCCCACACACACACACACACAAGGAGAGCCAGTTTGGTGTAGTGGTTAAGTGCGCGGACTCTAATCTGGGAGAACCGGGTTTGATTCCCCACTCCTCCATAGTTATGTCAGAGCTGTCCTTGAAAAACAGCCGTTTCTGTCAGAGCTCTCTCAGCCCCACCTACCTCACAGGGTCTCCGTTGTGGGGAGGGGAAGGGAAAGGAGTTTGTAAGCCGCTCTGAGACTCCTTCGGGTAGTGAAGGGCGGGGCATAAATCCAATCTCTTCTTCTTCTTCTTCTTCTTCTTCTTCTTCTTCTTCATTTATGACATTTTCTCAGTAGTACAGTTGTGTGGATCCCTCATGGGTGTGGCAATTTTAATTTTGTTTCTGTCCTGCGTTAATGGCTCATCACGGCCTTCAAGGTGGCTCACATCATAAACCATAAAACAGTCAGTAAAGACACAACACGTCAAATGAGGCCTTTGGCACAAACGCCATCGCCGAGAAAACCTCGTGCTCAGACTCCCTCGGTGACGTGCCAGGCAAGCACCTGACTGGATTGCCACAGAGCTCCTTGGTTAAGCTCGTCTCGTTTATCAGGGAAGAGGCAGCGTTCCCACAGATCGTGATTGGATCATTAAACTGACAGACTACAATGGTAAAATATGGAATCGTTTGCAGTATTTGTGCTGGTGCAGTTAGATATATCCTTTAAATGACTGACAAGGAAAGTCCCATTGGGCTGGTGGCTGGGGGGGGGCTCTTCTGAGACCCCCCTACCTGGCACTTAGGCCAGCCTGGCCGAACGCAAGTCACAACCAGGTGGCAACCATATGCCAGACCAAATGACTCCTGGCCTGCCTTATCTGGCCAACGTATGCAATAGCTCAGGTGACTCATCTGCCCGGGCTGGCCAACTTACATGGCAGTGTCCCAGTTGACTGCAGCATGCAGCATCCCAGTTGGCTGCTGCATGATTCACCCAGAATGGTCCTCTATCCATTGGGGGGGGGCAGGGAGGAAGGGAGTGGCCATTTTCTGGGCCGTTTGGCCTTCCAGTCCACCCTCATGATGGACATTGGATGGATTACATTGTCTGCTTTTGTACCTGCATGGTTAGCAGCATATATCTGAGAAGTAATCACAAGAACTGTTCACAGGATAGTCTGCGCTCATGGGCAGCTGTGAAAGGTGCCCAGAGACATCTAAGTAGTAAGTCTCATCTAAAAATCTCAAGCTTCCCCCCCCTTTTTTTACTGTGTGTCTCTTAAAACTGGAGGTGGTAGAAGCAGACAGGTGCCAGAAAGTGGTTGCTGTGTTAAAGCAGTGCAATTGTGCAAATCACAAGCATCCAAACAGTTTGCCAAACAATTAACTCCTTTGCTCATGTCTAGTGAGGCAGTTCATCACAAGAAGATATAACAGGGTGGCAAAGACAGAGACGTTATCAGTGGGCAGTCCAGGGGAAAGAAATACTGAAGAGGAGAGCAAACCTTGACAGTGAAGTGGAGCAGAAAAGAGGATGTACATGATGCCACGTACTTGTGGGAGAGTAATTAAAAGGCTGCCTGGCCTGACAAATAGCACTACCACACAAGTTCATACAGGGAGGACTGTCTTTCCGGGCCCAGACCATTAACAGCTTTAAATAGTGCAGCCTTTGAGGAGGAAAAGGTCATAACTTGAGGAAGCTCTATAAAACCTATCTTAAAAACAAATTTACAATTGGTTTAAACAGTACCCTCTGTTTGTTGTTATAATCATCCAACGGTTAAACAATCCAATAAAAGCCACACGAGTAGTTTACTGTTCTTAGTATAAAAGTGAGTAAAGTCTTCACACACCAAGCAGCCCTTCCGCACGTTTACCAGAACATTCCAGTCTTTGCCAATCTCATGAGATTCAATATAGAGTGCTCCCGACGGACCTGACCCTGGGGGGAGAGTTCCACAATGAGTGTGCAACCACAGAGAAGGCCCTGCCCCTCGAATCCTTGATGTCAAATACTTCTTCTATACTAGATATAGCTCCTCCCCAGATCAAGGCACCAGCTCCCAAGAAGGATGGGGGAACGCTAGTATGTTGTGTGTAATCATGTAATAAGTCCTTGTGTGTTTTCCCCACTACACACATTATCAAAACAGTGTGGAAACCAGACATTTTTTTTAAAAAAAAAATTGGACCCATGCTGGTTTCATGGTTTATAAATAACGCTCTCTTGTTATTGTTTGAATAATTTGTTGTCACCCAAAATAGCAGCCACCGGAAGATTCATTCTGAACTCCAGGGTTTATATACAATGAGCAGGGAATCTGCAAAGGCTCATGGGGGGAGGGAAGATCCCACCTACCTCCTCCTGCTCCCTACCCTGCAACGACCCCACCATCCAAAGCCCCCCCCCCCGGATCTTTAGGATTTTTAGAGGTGGCACCCCTGGTTACAGACACAATAGGCCCAGTCCACAGTTTTACCACTTCAGTCTCTTTTGGCCAGAGATGCTCTCTAGCCAAGGAAATGCAGCCAAAGGTTCACCCTAGGCGGAGAAGAAAGCAAATGTAAATATTTTTATCACTGGATTCAATAAATGGAGGACGCTGCTGGCACTGAGGAAATTCCAAACACATATAAAATGTGGAGGAGTCAGGCATGCAAGGGATACACCTTGCAAGGAAAGAATGTGCATGAAAGAAAGATAAGAAAACTATGAGGAAGTGTGCAATATAAACAAGGAAAGGGAAGGGTTTAACCCCACCAAGGACACATTTAAACAAGGTCAATATCAGGGACTCCTGAAGCAGAATAAAAAAAAAATATATTCTAGAGTGCATATCCCAAATATGCGTCTGCATATTGCTCAGCTTAAAGCTTACATGCAAAGTGCTGAAACAGCTTTCTTCCAAAGTTGTACAGCAACATACCTTTGTGATACCAGTCGGAATGCCCCAATTGGCTTTAGTCCCAAAGAAAACTCACTTCTGGAATGTCTGCTGAAGGAGGGGAAAGCCTGGAAGATCAGGGATCTTTTTGGGAATTTTGCAAGGTCCTTGTGCTCACGTGTGGAAGTTGCACGTCTGCCCTGAAACAAAATCAAAGAAATTGCGAAATCTCAAATTCATCCTCATCACTGATGTCTCCCTCCCATCTTGTCTGGTTTGCTGTGGCCTCAGACTCTCTCTCTCTCTCTCTCCCTCCATGGTGTGTTACTGATATGGACTGCAGGGCACAGGACAGCGTGACAGATACAGCTTATTGCCATTGGGAACTGTGCACACACACACACACACCCCATATGTGGTGCTGCCTGTCTGTATACAAATGTTTGCCCCTGTCCCTATGAGGAAACATTGTGCTTAGAAAATCAATTCAAAGTCTTTCTTCCAAATCTGTGATTGATGTAACCCTGCTTTAGAAAGACAGGGTAATCAGCGCAATCCTCCTTGACGGTAAGGTCTGGGTGTAATTTTACTGACCGGAAATCATCTCTGTTATGCATATGTTTCACTCAAGCCTTCCCCTGCCGCCCATCCTCTGAGCTTCTTTAACTCTCAGACAGACAGGTGTCTGACCAAAATGTGTCCAGTTATTACCAATGTTCATATATTCTCCTATTCAGATTGGTTATATTGATATTATAGAATGGAATATATTTAGCATGGGTTTTCATTAAAGGTAAAGGTTCCCTTGCTCGAAAGCCAGTCGAGTCCGACTCTAGAGTTGCGGTGCTCATCTCCGTTTCAAAGCCGAAGAGCCAGCGCTGTCGGAGGACGTTTCCGTGGTCATGTGGCCGGCATGACTAAACACCAAGGTGCACGGAATGCTGTTACCTTCCCACTGAAGTGGTACCTATTTATCTACTTGCAATTTCTTGCTTTTGAACTGCTAGGTTGACAGGAGCTGGAACTAGAGACGGGAGCTCACCCTGTCATGCGGCAACTCGGGTCTCGAACTGCTGAACTACCGACCTTCCACAGCCTGCAGTTCAGCGTCTTAACCACTTCAGCCACCGCAGTTGTAGTCTAACTGCACATTCTCAGTACCATTTTATGCTGTGGAAAAATTCTGACCTGCAATTAATTTCAATCACTGGAGTATGTCTGGAACTTGTGTTAATGAGCCAGCAAAGGGAAGAAAGTAAGACAGTAATAAAACATACTAATTTTCTCCCAATTTAACCAAACGACAAGAAAGTATTTTCTAATATAAATATATCAAGTAGGGCATAAAACACAGCTCCAGATCTGTGCTGGAAACAGAATTGGACACTGAAAGAAATTTCAAGTATGGTTTTGCCTTCAGCTAGTGTAAATGGAAAGGGAATGTGTTCAGACACCTTGAGAGCAGATGGATGGAAGTATTTTGGAAACAATGTTTTAGAAACATTAATTTTGAGATTTTGCCATTGTTAATGTTTAGAAACTGCTCGCAGGAAGACGTACTTTGGAGGAATTCATTCCTATTCAAAAGAGGACTTGGCATCTGATCATTTAATTATGTTGAATGTTGATAACTGGTTTCAATGGAACAAAGTCTGAGTCCAGTGGCACCTTTAAGACCAACAAAGTTTAATTCTGGGCAATGCTCCCTCTCAGCCGTGGAGTCTTGTGAGCAAAAATTCCATTTTGTGAGCTACTGGCATTAAAGTTGTGAGCGAGCGATTTGGCTGCTGCATAAGTTGGTTTGCTCTGCAGCCATCCTTTCTGAGCTAAGACAAACACGTGTGAGCTGGAGGCTAAAAAACTGTGAGCTATCTGACACTAACTCAGCTTAGAGGGAACACTGATTCTGGGTATAAGCTTTTGCGTGCATGCATGCACATATCTGAAGAAGTGTGCACGTGCATGAAAGTTTCTATCCAGAATTAAACGCTGTTGGTCTTGAAGATGCCACTGGACTCAAACGTTTGTTCTGCTGGTTTTAACGGATTAGGTTATCATGTCTTTGCTAATATCATAATCTTCCTGGGGTTGCTGTTTACAGTGAGAAAAGCAGGACTGAAACTCTGCTGCACACTTTTAAAGAAGACATTTGTTGTTGTGTCAGGCTCATGTCTGACAAAGACAGCTTTGACTCTCAAAAACATATACCCTGAAAATTTTGTCGCTCTTTGTGATGCTACGGGACTTGAATCTGCTTTACCACAGACACACAAGACTGCCCTCTGAAACTTACTGGTAATAAGACTGCTTCCCTTCTCATCAAGTTGTCCCATTTCTCCTCTCATTACAAGCAACAAGGAACTTCCAAGAAGTGAAATTCAAGCGGGGACAGATGAAAATCTTCTTGTTGGGAATCCCCCGAGATCAGAGAGAGGAAGCAGAAAGGAAGGCAGAATGATAGCTGACCGTCTGGTCCCCAAGACTGGTGTGCCAATAAGAGTTGGCAGCATAACCATGACAGTAAAAGCCATTATGAATTCATCCCCAAGTTCATATGCTGAAAGAGGAGTAGGAGTAGGAGTTGGTTTTATGCCCTACCCTTCACTACCTGAAGGAGCAGCTTACAATTCCTTTCCCGTCTTCTCCCCACAACAGACACCCTGTGAGGTAGGTGGGCCTGAGAGAGCTCTGAAAGAACTTGTCACTGACCCAAGGTCACCCAGCTGGCTGTATGTGGAGGAGTGGGGAATCAAACCCGGTTCTCCCAGATTAGAGTCCGCTGCTCTTAACCACGACACCACACTGGCTCTCAGAGAGCTGCTAATGTGCCTCTGGAGTGTGAGAGCCAGCAGAGGGCAGTGGTTCAAGTGCCAGACTGGGACCTGGAGGACCGGGTTCGTATTCCCACTCTGCTAGCTTGCTGCATGACCAATCACTCTCTCTCAGCCTAGCCTACCTCACAGAGCTGTCGTGAGGATAAAAGAGAGGAGGGGAGGCCAATCTACGCCGTCCTGCGCTCTTTGGAGGAAAAGCAAGAGAAATGTGTGCTCAATAAATAAATGTAAATATCAAGCAATCACTGAAAGACTTCCGCATGCTCAGAACATCCACCCACAAAGGATTTTGCTTGTTGCGCCTCTCCGTGTTCCGGCCTCATCTTCTTCCCATCAGCTTCCAGTAGCCGGTGTAATGTCGCTGTGTGACAAAATAACCCAATCCCTCCTTATGCAGCGACCCAGTGGAAATACCCACCCTCAGAGAACAACGTCATTGCATCCACATTGGCTTCCATTCATATCAGGGGGCACACATTAGAAACCGGGGCTGGGGTCAACATATCCTCAGGTGGGGCAGCTGCCAGGACCCCAGGGCTTCTGGCAGGGCCCACTGCAGCCGACTGCCACAACGTGCCATTTCCTTGGCTGCTCACTTGTGAGTGCTTCTCCACCCACACATCCAGGAGCACACACTGCCCAGTGCCATCAGGGAACGGGCTGTGGGCAGTGCAGGTAGCTGTGAGCGTGGCTAGTGGGAGGACTTGTGAGCAGGGCAAGGAGGGGGTGCACAGGCAGCTAGTGGCCGCAATGCTCCCTCTAAGCTGTGGAGTCTTGTGAGCAAAAATTCGACTTTGCGAGCCACTGGCATGAAAGTTGTGAGCAAGCGATTTGGCTGCTGCATAAATTAGTTTGCTCTGGAGCCCTCCTTCCTGAGCGGAGACAAAAATGTGTGAGCCGGAGGCTAAAAAACTGTGAGCTAGGTCTCATTTATGTCGGATCCGGCCCTCATAACAAATGAATTCGACACCCCTGGTCAATGTTCCCTCTAAGCTGTGGAGTCCTGTGAGCAAAAATTCTACTTGGTGAGCTACTGGCATTAAAGTTGTGAGCGAGCCATTTGGCTACTGCATACATTAGTTTGCTCTGGAGCCCTCCTTCCTGAGCTAAGACAAAAATGTGTGAGCTGGAGGCTAAAAAAACTGTAAGCTAGCTCACACTAACTCAGCTTAGAGGGAACATTGCCCCTGGTACAGGGTATATAGTACAAATGTATGGAGGGTCCCAACTGTTTATGAAAAAACATTCTTCAGAAAATTAGTCTAGGAGAAAACCTACCCTTGAAAGACTGAGAACCAGAGCATTACAGAGAGAAATAAGCTAAAGTGTAACAGATATTACAAGAATTCCACGGATTTCCTGAATGGATTTTCTAGGAAATAACGAATGGTCACTTGGAGGTGGCGTGTCATTGCTACGGTAATCTAATCTGGATGAGGTTTTCCTTTGGGCTACAACTAGTGCTAACCATGGACGCCACATGGATGTAGCTCACAGAGAGGGCAGCATGCCACCCAGTACAATAGGGTCTTCTCCTAGGTAGAATTCAATATGCTCTGACCTGGATAACCCAGGCTAGTTCAAGCTCATCAGATCTCGGAAGCTAAGCAGGGTCAGACCTGGTTAGTATTTGGATGGGAGACCCCCCAAGGAAGTCCAGGATTGTGATGCAGAGACAGGGAATGGTGAAACCACATCTTGCCTTCGAAACTCCATAAGGGGTCGCCGTAAGTCGGCTGTGACTTGAAGATACTTTCCACCACCGCAATTCAATATGTTGTTATTCACCTACAGAAAACCCAAAAGCTTTGTACCGTAAAGTCTTTACTTACCTACTACCATCATGGAAATATTGCGCCAGGAACAATGCTATCTATGCACTATTCAGGAATGCTGGGATGATCAGATGATAAGTACATTGAAGTTCTTGGTGGCGGTGCTCCAGTTTTGTAGCTCTCCGTCACTGGGTCTCCATCGAGAGAACAGAATGGAGAAGAGGCGAATGTTGTAAGCCACTTTGGATCCCCACTGGAGAGATAAGTGGGGTATAAGTGAAGTAAATAAATTAAGCATTTTCTAGAGGCAATGGATTATCCCCCCCCCCCATAACAATACATGGGCATTTCAGATAAGGTATTTCAGGAGTGGATAAGGCACTGAATTCATTTAAATTACACAAGAAAGCAAACTGAGTCACAGCACATCTGAGTCGTTATACTTATCTCTATGTGTTACTATAAAACAGAGGTAATTGGGGTTATCTATGTTATGTCTACACACATATAAAAGTTGTGTCCCAGTCTGAAATTTCTCTTTTCTTATGACTTTAAACAGATTCAAAGGCAATACGCAAGCCAAATGTGGACATAGCAATGTCATCGGGTTGGATCCCGCAGCTGTATGAGACAAGCCGTTTCACGTTATACAGTGTCCCCCAATCCCGTTTGTGCTCTGAAAATGCTCTGCTGAGGATCAGGGAATGCTCATGGACAAAGTGCCATGGGTTAAAGCACACTAAACAAGGAAATCTCTGCTGATTGAATGTTGACATTCTAAACAAGGTTTCTGGGAAATAAGACCCACTGGACCGAGTGGGGTTTTCTTCTGAGTAAACACGCCTAGTAAAGTTGTCTAGACTCTTGCATGTGGGGATGAGAATGGCAAGGTTATCACAGGGGATACGGTGCTATATTAAGAACCACATGGAAGCACATTTAATTCAGCAGTGTGCTAACTGCAAAAGACTAGTGCTATGGCAATGCCATTTCCATTTCATTTATTAGCTTCATTGACCCGAGGTCTTAAGCCAAACATGCAAACAACAAGTATAAAATGCATTACATAAAATTACAAGAAATTTAGACAGAACGCCTTTACAATAAAAGCTAGTAAACATGCTCTCAATCAGTAACATCAGACCACATTTTATAAACTTCAATGAATTCTATAAAATCCCATGATATTATGGAAATTAGTTTTAAAATTTTAAAATTGTATACAAAAGGTACTCATAACATTTCAAAGCCGCTTTAAAAATAGCACTATTGAAAGATATTTTGCCACCAAGCGAGTCGTTTCAGGGTCCTCATCAGCTAATAGTATGGTTATCACCCAGGGTTCCATAGGGAGGTGATATCTTTGTAAAATAGGAGTAATCAAGCAGGATCTGGGGTCAATCCATTGGTGGCAAAATAACATAAGATGATCTAAGGTCTCTATTGCACCTGATCCACAATTACACAATCTATTTGAGTACTGTATTTTAGCAAAACGGCCACTTAGCTCTACAGTTGGAAAAACATTCAACCTTGCAAGCGTGAAGACATATCTAGATCTGGGGGATGTAAGGAAGCTCATATATGAGGGAGTTTTCTTAGGTGGAACAATCCCTAAGGCAGAGTTGGAGCATACTCGCCTAGCACGAATTGAAGTGCTGAGTCGGTCAATGTTTGTCACCCTCAATCTCATCAAATTTAGCGCTTCTTGATAATTTAAATTATTAAGCCCCGTAGGGGCGAGACCAATCCACTCCAGCTTGTTATCTATATGTTTTGCCCACGTACATTTATAATTATCCCCTTTTAAAAGATAAAGAAGACCTCCTTGAGCATTAGGTGTCATATAAAGAACTTTCAGTCTCAATTTAAAGGCTGCCTTCCAGGCTCTTGACTCAAAGGAGCATTGTGCGAATTCTTCTCTAAGTGCCGTCCCTGCGACACATTTAGGGACTCCTGCAATTTTACGCAGGAACTGGAGAAGGATCTGATCTGATAATTCCGAAATTTCTTTAATCCAGATCGCAGCCCCATATAAAAATTGTGGAGTAACTTTCGCATTAAAAGCTGCAATGGCCATTGGGACATACTGGCCGCTATGGCAATGCAAGAGGGTCCCAGCTCCCAGCATAGAAAGACCCCATGCCTTAAGAAAAAAAGATGGGAGGACAACAGGGGAAACAATGGAATGCATCTGTGTTCTTGGTAATAACCAAGGGTTAGATCCTAAGCATTTGTTCTCCTAATGGTAACACCTTGCTCCAACGTAAGGCGCCAGCTTTCCTCCACTGAAAGAGCTTGTTATACAAATCTTCAGGATCCAAACCAAACTGAACAAATGATAGCATTCTCCTCCCCCCCAAAAAAGGGTAGTACAGATATATCTCATGTACTAGAAAGAAAGACCCTTTTCCAAAACCAATGAATTATTTCCTTGTGTAAAAAGGCTTTGAGGGTTTTTGGACCAGAAATTACACTGGCTGTTTATACGAAGTGTTGTGCACAAACATTTCTATAGCATTTCTCTGAAATGGATCTGGAAGGACAATGCCAGAAGCACCTTGTTCTCATCCTTTCCAGGACGAAAGTGTTCACAGGATGGCACCTCAAGTCACTTTCCTATTAGACAAACCAGCCTTGATGGATTGCTGAAGCCGAATGCTTAGTCACCTTTCCTCTGGGAAGCCTGGCTGGGCAGTCCTGAAGCACCCAGGACAGCTCAATCAGGCTGTGGGCAGTTTCAGCTGCTAAGGGAGGGACAGGAGTCAACCAGACACAAACAGGCACTCCACGAGCTTGCACAGCACTCGGTCAGGGCAGATCTTTCCCCCTTCCTGGCTGCACTGCATGAACTTGTTTCTGTCTTCCAGCAACCGTGGAGATGGATCCCTTTGCAATCTCCGAGTGGCATCAATAGGTGAGAAGCATCGTTTTTGCCTTCCAGAACTTCGCCCTCTCCCCATGCGATGTAATAAGCTTCTTTGTGTGTGTCAAGTGTCATATGAAGTCGCAGCTGACTTAGGGTGACCCCAGCAAGGGGCTTTCTAGGAAAGTGGGAAGCAGAGGTGCTTTGCCGTTGCCTTCATCTGCAGAGTCTTCCTTGGTGGTCTCCCTTCCAAGTACCGACCTGTTTAGCTCCTGAGATCTGACAAGATCGGGCTATACCACGCCACCTTCCCTCCCTAGAAGCTTCTTTACTGTCTTCTAATTTCCAGATACAAAGAGAAGCACTGGGAACTCCAGACAGGTAAACTAAACTTTAGGATACTGCATAGTTTCAGAGACAGTTCAATACTGAAAGATACAGGAAACAATATTTATAACTAATTATTATTTTTGTGCATGCCAAGCATACTGTTAAAATCAAACCAGACCTTGGTGTTTTACAGGTTGGTGAACCTACATCACACCAGCAACCAATGCTCCCTCTAAGCTGTGGAGACTTGGGAGCAAAAATTCTACTTTGTGAGCGACTGGCATTAAAGTTGTGAGCGAGCGATTTGGCTGCTGCATAAGTTAGGGTGATTTCCCACAAGCGCTGCTCCACGCTCACTCTTCTCTTTGGCCCGATGGTACGTGTCAATTTCACACAAGCTGCTGAGCGACTGCATTTTGCCCCACAGCTTGCCCCACAGCTTCGTGCGATTTTCCCCGGGTCTACTCAATCCTGTTTTTTGAGGAAATTGACACGTACCATCGGGGCAAAAGGGAGGAGTGAGCGAGGAGCAGCACTTGTGGGAAATCACCCTTAGTTTGCTCTGGAGCCATCCCTTCCTGAGCTAAGACAAAATGTGTGAAGCGGAGATTTAAAAACTGTGAGCTAGCTCACACTAATTCAGCTTAGAAGGAACACTGCCGGCAATGCTCATTTGCCCGGGGCAAAGATGTTCCCATGTGTTTCTAAACCACCTATGTATTCCATCTAAGTTGCTGCCAGTTCAGAGAAATGATGGTTCGTGTTACAAGTTTTAATTCATTGGTTAGTAGATTGATTATCCCCGTGCATATGAATAAACAGATTTTAGTGGGGGGGACGGGGGACGACACACTTTTGTTCTTACACGAGGCAAGTATCTGCCAGCGTTAGAAGTGGTATGCCTCCAGTGTGTCTTAGAAAGAAGGGCTGCATCATCTGAGACGGCTTTTATGAATATTAACAATATTAACAATAAACTTTTTCAAAAAAATGTGGCTGCCGATGAATAGACAAGGCCATCTCAGTCAGTCGAATTGTGGCACTGCTAAGTTTATATCATAGCGTTTATATCATATCATACGTTTCTATCATAGCGTTTATATCATAGCGGGCACCCTACCTGGATCCCTATTCCTTGTGGAGTTTACTCCCTCCCCCTGGTTCCGAAGTACCCACAGACCAGATATGGGAGGGAACGGCAAATTTTTTTCCCCCACTTGCTTTTAATTATTGTATAATATACTGGATATGGTTTTATGTTCTTATGATTTTAAAACTTGTACATCCCCTGGAGCCCCACAATTGTGGGGATTCGGCGATTAATAAATGTAATGAAAATAAATAAACAAAAAATAAGTGTTGTTATATGTGTGTTTGTGAACCTGCACCAAGGATTTAGCTTATACTACATATTGGGGGTGGGGGTGGGGAGAAACCAGCAAGGATTCCACAAATACTGGGAGGAGTCAACATCCTCCCAAAGCCGTTATGGCGCATTAATCTATCCTGGTGCCAACATCCTGGCACGTGAGGCTTCTCTTTGAGGGGCTGGTGGTGGAAGCAGACCAGGGGTGTCAAACATGTGGCCCAGGGGGCGGATCAGGCTCCCGGAGGGCTTCCATCAGGCCCGCAGGGGAACTGGCCATCTCCTGCCTGCTACTGTTGCTGCATCACAGCTTGCTTTGCCAGACTCTCTTAATCACTCAGCCATCTCATGTTTTAACCTGGGTCCTCGACTCAGAACTCTGAGCATGAGATTTCTGCGGTGAATGTCAATAAATCAAAAGTAGGTCTGCAGCTTACAGAGCTAATGTTTTAAGCATGTTTTTATTTTAAGTAAACAAAAATCTTTGTGTCCGTGTCCTTTATAAAGTTTATATCTCCACTACCTGGCATTACATTTTATGTCACACGTGGCCCGGCCCAACAAGGTCTCGCAGGCACCTCCAGTCCCCGCCCCTCTCCCGGGGGGATGGCGTCCCCCCGCGTCCCCCCCCCCAAATGACCCCTGAGTAAGAGAGAAGGAGGAGGCAGCAGAGAATGCCAGGTGTCTTCATTCACTCACTCACTGGGTTCATGTGTATGCATGTTTGTGAGGGAATGTGAGCATGCAGGCATACAAGTGCTGTGAGTAAAGATGAAAAGAAGTCTCATGTATCTTGAGTTTCAAATACCATTCAGGTGCCTTGCAGAACTTGCTTGGTTTCTTTGAAATTTCACAAGGTTTTACTATTTCATAGTCCTGTCTCTTCAGTAGCAGCTGCTGGCTCTTCATTGAACCTCAAAGCTGAGGCGTTTAATAATAAAGGGGTGCCTCTGGGCATGTGCAGAACGCCACAGTGTATCTGCAACTGCCAACACGCATTTGACAGCAGAATAGGTGTTGTATTTTTTACGTTGCTGTTACCTGTTTTAGGCCCAGAGAGAAAGATGGAGTGTCTTAAACAGATCTAATCCAAACTAACAGATCTAATCCAAACTAACATCTTCTTGTTTTCCTCTAGAAGTCTTAGAATGATTGCCATGGACATAGCTGCATCGGATGATGTAGCAAATATAACTGACACGCTCCTGAATTACAACATAGCTGTTCTGGGGAACTGCACCAACAAAGTGGAGGATCTCAGAACGTCCTACCTGCCGCCGCTCTACGGCTTGATCTTCGTCGTGGGCTTTCCGGGCAACATCATTGCAATTTTTGTGTACGCTTTCAAGATGAGACCCTGGAAGAGCAGCACCATCATTATGTTCAATTTAGCCTGCACAGATTTATTGTATTTAACTTGCCTTCCTTTCCTGATTCACTACTACGCCAACGGGGAACACTGGGTCTTTGGACACTTCATGTGCAAGTTCATCCGCTTTGGTTTCCACTTCAACCTATACAGCAGCATCCTTTTCCTAACATGCTTCAGCGTCTTCCGATACTTAGCGGTCGTCCACCCCATGAGGACTTTTCACTTCCGTAAGAGGTCATGCACTATTGTGGCTTGCGTCGCAGCTTGGGCCGTTTCACTGGCTGTTGTGACGCCTGTCAACTTTTTGATTACCTCCGCGGATCAAGAGGACAAATCTATTTGCCTTGACCTTACTAGTTCCAACGACCTGGATGTTATTCGGTGGTACAACTGGCTTTTAACGAGCCTGATTTTCTATGTGCCTTTAATAACTGTGACCACTTGCTACGCCCTGATAATCTACACCCTGGCTACGGGGCCCCACACTCAAAACCCTTATAAACAGAAGGCTCGTAAACTCGCCTTGCTCCTCCTGGTGGTCTTTTATGCGTGTTTTCTACCCTTCCATGTCTTTAGGATTGCCCGAATTGAATTAAGGCTGTCTCCAGTCAGCTGTGAGGCTGAACACCAAATCCACGCCATCTACATTATTTGTAGACCGTTGGCTGCCCTGAACACATGCGCCAACCTGTTGCTTTATGCAATCATCAGTGATAATTTCCAGCAGGCTATCCAGTCTCTTGTGAGATGCAGGTTTAGCAGCTACCTACAACAAACAGGGAGTAACAGTGAACTGAAAAAATCTGGAATTATATTAAAATTATGAATTGATGCACGTCCTTTCCCAAACTCTGGTTCTGGTGTCTCAAAATAAAATAATGATCTTAGTGCTGAGAGCCAGTGTGGTGTAGTGGTTAAGAGTGCTGGACTCTAATCTGGAGACCCGGGTTTGATTCTGCATGCCTCTACAGGAAGCCAGCTGGGTGACCCTGGGTCAGTCACAGTTCTCTCAGAGCTCTCTCAGCCCCCAAAATAAGTCTAGCTCACCGCCTAGTGGTGCATAACGCTAAAAGAGCAAGAACTTCAGGCTGTCAGACAATCTTATGAACTCCTGGCTATACTACTCAGAATGACATATGATTATTATTATTATTTATTAACTATCTAAGTGTAAAATGCCATACACACATCTGTCAAGTCTGACAATGATGTACATGAAGCAAAGCACTTAAGCAAAGCAGAGTCATAGGAAAGGCATCTTTCTTGCATCTTTGGAAAGTCCTGGGAATCAAAGAACTCTTAATTCAGAGTACGGAATGCTTGGTTGGCCCAAGCTTCTTTGCTATCCAGGAAAAGTTGAATGCTGCTATCCACAGCTCCCATTTTGTCTTTCCGTATGCTGAACAGAGTAACAATAGCATATTAAATGATCAGGAGTTCACTGGGATACTATTATCACTTTCCGTTTATTTATTTACTGCATTTATCACCTGCCTTTCTCGCCAAGACTCAAGGTGGAATACAGAATTATAAAAACAGTGTCTGCTCCATCTTTCCTTTCTCTGATTTACAGACGCGTTTTGTGCCCTGAGCAGCTGCTGGAGTGGATAAAATTCTCGATCCCGTTTCAGGAATGCAGAGGGTATCAATCAGCTTACGAGCTGTGATGTACATGAAGCAAAGCACTTAAGCAAAGCAGAGTCATAGGAAAGGCATCTTTCTTGCATCTTTGGAAAGTCCTGGGAATCAAAGAACTCTTAATTCAGAGTACGGAATGCTTGGTTGGCCCAAGCTTCTTTGCTATCCAGGAAAAGTTGAATGCTGCTATCCACAGCTCCCATTTTGTCTTTCCGTATGCTGAACAGAGTAACAATAGCATATTAAATGATCAGGAGTTCACTGGGATACTATTATCACTTTCCGTTTATTTATTTACTGCATTTATCACCTGCCTTTCTCGCCAAGACTCAAGGTGGAATACAGAATTATAAAAACAGTGTCTGCTCCATCTTTCCTTTCTCTGATTTACAGACGCGTTTTGTGCCCTGAGCAGCTGCTGGAGTGGATAAAATTCTCAATCCCATTTCAGGAATGCAGAGGGTATCAACCAGCAGAGGGTATCAACCAGCTTACGAGCTGCTGAGCTATCTTTGGAGCTCTTCTTTCCCTGATATTTACAGACCTAAGTCAGGCACCCCCTGGAATTTTGGAATCTCATTCACCTTTATGATTGGCCCAGCCCCACCCCACACCTTAGGCCTTAAAGTGTACATAAAATGATATTTCAGGGACTGCAGGTTACATTGAGGTAGAAGACTAATTCTATTATTATGCACAGAGTTCTGCTGATAATACCTTTATTAAAAGACTAGAAATAAGGCCCGTTGTGGAAATAAATACAACGGAGGTTACATTAAGGTAGAAGACTAATTCTATTATTATGCACAGAGTTCTGCTGATAATACCTTTATTAAAAGATTGAAGTGAGATTCTAATAAGGATCATGAGAAGGTACAGATCTAAAGGTCTCTTACCCCATAGACTTGCAAGGTTGGGCCTTCTGTAAATCAGACGCTCACCAAACAGCTTGCAGGAGTCATTAAATGATATACAAAGATGGAGCCAGACTTCATAGAGATGTGATGTGATGTCATGGTGCCAAGACCTACTCTGATTTTTTTGCTTAATCTTGCCCAGTAGAAGTTTGGAATTGTAAAACATCAGCAAATCAACAAAAGTCTGCCATGTTGTGTTGGCCATGATAGCGATTGATAGTATTTACCTAATACCCCCCCCAAGAGCTTTCAGATGAAAAGCGTGAGAATTGTTAAGTGTAAGAACACAGCCCCGTGTGACATATTCCTTTCATACATTATTGATGTATTCTTTTTTTAGTAGCTCTGATTTTTCTCCTGAAAACAAGGAACACTGTATTGACTGTAGGAGGAGACCATTTTTGTCTCTATATTTGCCAGAATACTTTCTTCCCAATTTAGTTATTCAGCATTATGAACCATGGAAAGCACTTTTTAAAATATATATTTTCGTGTGTCTGCAGGGATACTTGTCACATATTTGGTGTTAACCAAATATTACTACCTCAAAATTTGTTCCAAATGAACACTAAGTCCAAACTAGCAAGTGTACAAGACAGAGTTACTGAACACAAACTAGCTCCATTCAGAATTAGTCACCTGGATTACCATTTCTGTTCTTCCTAACTGCACTGAAAGACTAGAGGTTGTGACATTCTCTAAATATTACTAAAAAGCAGGAGACAATAGAAGAAGAAGAGGAAGAGGAGGAGATTGGATTTATACCCCGCCTTTCACTCGGAGTCTCAGAGTGGCTTACAAACTCCTTTCCCTTCCCCTCCCCACAACAGACACCCTATGAGGTAGGCAGGGCTGAGAGAGCTCTGACAGAACTGTCCTTGAGAGAACAGCTCTGAAAGAATTTATGACTGACCCAAGATCACACCAGCAGCTGCAAGTGGAGTAGTGGGGAATCAAACCTGGTTCTCCCAGATTAGAGTCCACGCACTTAGCCACTACACGAAACTGGCTCTCAATAGAGGCAAAAGGGATAGCATAGGCTCAAGTTTCTAGCCTTCTTCACGCATTGGTGATCCACCTGCATATAAGGGAAGATTAGAGTACATGCAATCCTCTCTATTTATGCAGATGCTATTTTGTGCAAATAGTATTTTCAACTTCAGTAAGCACTATCTGAAAGCTAGTTTTGAAGATATGAGTTCGTGCATACCAAAGCTGGAAAAATATCCACGCTGCCCTATTTGTACAAAATAGTGATTGTGCATATTGGGAGGATCATGGGTCCCTGTCATGTGAGGCTGGAGGCCCAAAATCAGAAGGACTGGATTGGACTGTTGATTGCACAAATTCCTCTCTGCTTTGAAACAGTTTGCACCGACTTTTATATAGATATTGAAGCTAGGGTTGCCTGGTCCCATTGCCGTCACAATGGGGTGTTCTGGGGTGGACAGGATGTCGCGTGCAATGTCCCCGATGCAATGACATCACCTGGAAGTGACATCATCATGTCGGCGACATTGCATGCAATGCTCTGGTTTCGGAGCAAAACTCTATGGGTTTTTTTTCCTTCAGAGTTTGCCATAGAGTTTGCCCCAAAACCAGAGCGTCACATCGAGGACATTGCACAATGATGTCCCTGTTTGGGGGCGGGGTTCAAAGCCCCCAGAATCCAGGGAGCCCCTGCTGGGACCTGGGGGCTGGCAACCCTAATTCAAACACTCAAGGAAAATGGTGGGAAGCTAAATACGATGGTGTTTTCTGTTATTTCTGCATCTCATCATAGTAAAGTAGGTGATGTGGTCAGTCATGAAAGCAAGTCAAACCAGGTCACTCACAGATAAAGAAAGCAGTGGAAGGACCCAGAAATCCAAAACTGGACTGATGAGGATCGAGTATGCTCCAGGACGCATGGAATGTCAACAGCCACACATTCTTTTTTCATGCAAGAGCTGAATTCTGGGGACTTCTTTTCTACCAGGGCAGAAAATTGGACAGAAAAGTCTGGGGCAGCCATTAAGTACTTTTGCGCTTTTGGCCAGTCTCAAGAAAGTTTCACAGAAAAATCTCCCTTTTATTACTTTGTTTTGTTTCTGAACGTGTGATTTGGGGAGCCAAGAATGTCCTCACTGAGGGCACATATGCAGAGAACCAGGTTGAGCTTCGAGCCCAGCTTCTCTCCTTCTTACAGTTTTGCATTCACTTGGAAGGGTTGCCAGCTTTTGAACTGGATCCTGTGACAATGCCTTTAAGCTGCAAGTGTAACCCGCAGCAATTAGCAGATGATAACCTTTTTCTCCACTTCTAATGGCAGCCATATTCACTGGTCTCAGCCACTATAAATCTCAAATAAAGCCAATGGGTTGAATCCAGACTAGATTTTCCATTGGCAGAAAAGAAACACCTCTCTCCTTCCACTGCAGCCCACTGACCTCCACCAAATGTTCCTCCTGGAGGACAGGAGACTCTGATGGGTGACATGAGGGAGAATTCGCAGAAATCGCCAATTTATTCTGGATCCAACACCCAGTATCTGGGGAGAGGCTGGATTTTGAGACTGCCGTCTTCAACATCTGGGAAGAAGAATGCCAGATGGACACCCGCCTGCTGCATTATGGGTACAATCCAAGGAAACAGATTGTGACAGGTCATCCGCCTAGAGGAGATAGGAGACATTTCTGTGCATTGTAGCATCTACCCCCAGTGCTCTCATTCTCAGCCAGTTTTTGTAGCAGTTGAAGCTGTTGTTGAAACCCTTTCTTTCTAGCACATGGCCCCAAACATCCCTGGATTAACCATTAAACAAAATAAGTGTGTGATGAGGGCACCAAACTGGGGGGGGGGGGGTACCACAGAGTGTTCCCCTCTAGATATCATGCACTTAACTCTTTCACTGCCACACTTGACTTCAGTCAATTTTCGTTGTAATTGTCCTTATCTGCCGTTTTCGACTTTAATCTGCATTGTGAGCACTTATTGAGTCTTAATGTCTTGTCAGTTGAGCAATGGAAGGGCCGAGGTACACCCATGTGCGGGTGTGCTCAGGGCATCAGTTGGCCTTAACCTGCCCCTGCCCCCAAAGTAAGGATGTACTAAAAACTGAGTTCTGGGGAAACCCAATCTAGATTAGAAAGAGGGTGTGTAGCAGTATGAGAGCGGGGAAGAGAACTTATATATTCGTTTAAATGCATGTGTTTCCCCATCATATTACATATTTCATTTTCAAGGAATAATTCAAAATAAACCTGTCAGCTTTCCCTGGGTTTCATCCCAATCTCCCTGCCCTCCCTTTTGCATTTCGGTTCTCTGTGCCTGTGAAGGGATCTTCTGTCTAGTATGTTTAAATATCTAGCCACACATATAGAGATGCTCGAAGTTCATTTAGGGGGGAAATCATCATCTTCATGCATAATAGATAGGAAGTTGAATCTTGGTACACACATCAAGACTCTCTGAAAATGGGACATTTGTACATCTCTCGCTTGAAGACTGCCTCAAAAGAGCACAGTGAGACAGCAATCCAAGCCATGCATCCAGCACGGTTAGGAAATGGGGTCACACTTTTGAGCTTGCCCGGATTGGGAGAGGGGTGCATCGCAACGGCATCTAGGAACATAAGTCTGAACATGGAACAAGCTACAAATGCGACAGGCTAGAGAAGATATTGGACTGACAGCGGAATAGACTTTTGATGGGCGGAAGAGACTGAGGGCTGAAAACTGCACATAAATTAGCTCAGTAAATGAGGGAATATATACATTTCCTATAGCATTCAGGGACACAGTGATTTTGCACTATGTAAGCTGCAATTCTCCTGCCAACCTAGCAGTTCGAAAGCAAGAAATTGCAAGTAGATAAATAGGTACCACTTCAGTGGGAAGGTAACAGCGTTCCGTGCGCCTCGGTGTTTAGTCATGCCGGCCACATGACCACGGAAATGTCTTCGGACAGCGCTGGCTCTTCGGCTTTGAAATGGAGATGAGCACCGCAACCCTAGAGTCGGATTAGACTGGCTTTCGAGCAAGGGAACCTTTACCTTTTTAAGCTGCAATTATAAGGGCAACAATATAACATCCAAGTACCAGTACTCACCTTATCACTAACCATAGCGTATCTAAATGCAAAATAATGAAAAAATGTAATAGTTTGATTCCATGCACACACATAGATGCACGGGGGGGGGCCCTCGAGGACATGCAGGGGACATTTCATTTCCCTCCCCCACAATTTCCTCTTTCCCTCCTACTTCCTTTTTTCCCTTCCCACTCACCAGCCAACTGACCTTTATCTGCTCCCCTTTCTTCACCTTCCCCTCCTTCCCTCCCTGGCAGCTGCTCCCTGGGAAAACTATGGCCCAGTTGCACCATGGGAAACCTGCAAGAACTCGTGGGGTACACGTCACTATCCCCTGTACCTAGATCCTCTTGGGTTAACTGGTAGAGTTAGTCCAGTTATCACTAACTAGTTTAGCAGAGTGCTTTAAGCATACACACAGCAGCGTCTTTGTTCCAGATATCCCAACTAACTTACAAAGTTACGCAGAGCCAACCTTCAGGTTGAAGACGAATAATAGTCTCTTGATTTAGGAACGACATTCTAGATAGGGAAGCTTAGAGATAGGGCAGTATTCTAGTCTAACTTACTATGGATGGATGCAGATGGTGAGAGGGCCATCTGCATCACGGTGCCAAGATGGGGACAGTGTGCCCTCCCTCCTGGTGGGTGCGAGGAGAATTCTGTTGTGGGAGAAGATGAACGGAAGGAAGAGTAGCATTCTACATCTCCAAGGGACAGTGGTGGAAAAGTAAGCACACGAAGAAAGCATGGTCTATCTAGCCATCTGACTCTCTTGCCATGTAGTCTGGAGGCTGACAGGGGACAGTGCCCAGTCCTTCATTTCCAACATCTCCCACATTATTTCCTCTTTTCCTCCTCGTGGCATATGCTCACATTTCCCTGCTGCCTTCTCTCCTTCCCACCCACCAGCCAATGAACTTTTTATCTGCATTCCCCTCTGTCTTTCTCCATAATGGAAACCCAAAGTAGCTTCCATATTTCTCTCCTCCACCGTATCTGCACAACAACCCTAGGCTGCAACCCTGAGACTGGCCCAAGGTCACCCAGTGAGCTTCTGTGGCAGAATAGAGATTTAAACCCGAGCTTCCCAGATCCTGCTCGGGAACTCTAACCAATACATGACAGTGGCTTTTGTGAGGAGGCTGCTGTTGAACAGTGTAGTGATTAAGTGCACGGACTCTAATCTGGGAGAACCGGGTTTGATTCCACTTGCACCTGCTGGATGCACCACTTGCAATCCACTTGCACCTGCTGGATGACCTTGGGCAAGCCATAGTTCTGTCAGAGCTGTTCTTGAAAAAGAGCAGTTCTCAGAAGAGTACTCTCAGCCCCACCTATCTCACAGGGTGCCTGTTGTGGGGAGAGGAAGGGAAAGGAGATTGTAAGCCACTCTGAGACTCCTTTAGGTAGTGAAAGGCGGGGTATAAATCCAATTTCTTCTTCTTTGTCTTCTTCCCTGGCTTCTGGTGGGGGGGTTCCCTCTCTGCCTCTGGGAGTGCTTCGGTGTGCACACCACAATAACATCACCCAGAAGTGATGTCATCATGCAGGGCACATTGTGAGAAACACTCTATCATTTGGTAAACACAGAGTTTTTCCTCTAACAGTAGAGCGTCCCCCGGCAACGTGCCCCATGCAATGATGTCACCTCTGGGTGATGTCATTGTGCCAGGCACATCGGTGCAAATGGGGCACTTTTGGGGTGGGGTTCCCTCCACTAGCTGGATCAGGGCTGGCAGATTGGGGGTCCCGAAAGCAGGCAACCCCCCGCCCCTGTCGGGGGATTGGCAACATTAGCCTTTCCCCTGACTTTTACTGGCAGAAACCAAGGCTGAAAGGCTGCTGTGGTTGTATTTTTGTTGTTGTTAAGATTTCCATTTTTTCTGTACGACCTGGGTTTTTTTCAGGCTTGTAAAAAGAACTGTCTTGTCTGGCCATGGCTCTAGTTTCCAGAGATAAGTATCCACAGATGGGGCCATGTTGAGAATTAGATATATGGAGACAGGGGTCATTTCATAGAAAAAGAGCTAGGGGAACTCATTAGCATAACTCATTAGCATATGCCACACCCCCTGACATCAGGGGCCCGGCGGTGGACCTGCAAGGCCAGCGGGAGTGCGAGGAAGCCCTGCCAAGGCCCTCCCTGGCCCCAGGCAGGCAGGGGTGGGGAGAGGAGGGGAGGAAGCAATTTACCCTCCCTCTTCTCCTGCCTCCTCCTGGCTGAATGAGGGCTGGAAGCGGGGTGGCTGGAAGCAGGGGGCGGGGCTTCATCATGTGCCCCGCCCCCTGCACCTCACCCGGGGGAACTGCGTTCCCCCGCGTTCCCCCCCCGAAATGACCTCTGTATGGAGAATATATATATATATCACATACTATTTTGCAGTCCTTATTTGTGGAACCTCTAAAGGTGAGTTGAAAGGCATTTATCTTTTCTGATCTTATTTTGAGGCTCTGTGTTTATGAAACATCGGTTATCTCTAACACTGAAAACAGACCCTCAGGAATGAAGTCTCCAGAAAATGGATGACAGAAGCATTCTTCGTTATTACAGAGTGGCGGGGGAGAAGCCAAGAATCCTGCTGTCAGGTTCTTGGGACCAAGTGTAGAAGGGATGGGATGAGTATTTAAAATTTTGGAAATGGCACCCTGATCGAACAGGACCCAGAGAAACTAATCAGCCAAGAGGATTTCAGCCTCTGAGAATAGTGGGGGCACCATAGCTCAGGGTGGAGCATCTGCTCAATACGCAGAAGATTCTGGGTTCAGTCCTCAACACCTCCAGTTAAAAGGCAGGCGGTCAGAAAAACTTTGACCTGAGAAACTGGAGAACTGCTACCAGTCTGACACTCTTGATCTCAGGGTCTAAGAAAATACAGCCATTTGCAGGTAGCCCACCAGTAGCCCTTTGTCCACCTGTTGGCTTACAAGGAAGCCGTCCCTGACTATCTCTAGGATTTCCCTCCAGTTGTCTAGTTGCAGGGATTTCAACTGCAGCATTTGGGTTAGATGCCACAGTATCAATTTCTGTAGCAAAGGGCAGTCTTTGAGATGTCTCATTTTCTTTAGCTTTCCAAAGTTCGGTTTTTAGCCAGTCCAATCTTGATATGATGTCTGTTTGTTCCTCTTCAGGCATTTTTGGAAAGGATTTAATTAAGTCCCCTTCAATTGAGTTTTCCAGGAATGAGCAACCTCTATTGTTATCAATGTCCATAGGTGTTCCAGTTGAGGTGCTTTTAAAGTGCATGTCAACGCTTGGTGACTTATGGGCACACTCTTGATCTTGATGGACCAATGGTCTCATTCAGTATAAGGCACATCTAAGTGTTCATACAAGACTGACTCTTGTTATGGAGGCTGCAGCAGTTGAGAGGGGAGACTCGACCTCTGATCCCTCATAATACAGTTAATGCATTCCTTTGAGCAGCTGACTCATGAGGTGGAATACTGAACCATCACTCAGCAACCATACAGTGGGCTTTTCCACATGAGTATCTTCATCAGTTCTGGCCTCATACTGTTTTGGTTTATTCTCTTATTTCTACAGGTACTTTTGTGCCTTTATTCTCACTTTGGGCTTTTTCGCTTTGTTTTGTTTCCCCCCTCTCGTCCCCCCCCTCCCCCCAGTTCTTTTGAGACCACTTTTACATCAATCTTTTTCTGGAAGCTCATTCTGAGTTGCCTTTTCCCTCATGTGTAATATTTCTGTCTGTTTTCTTTGTCCCACCCACACCTACCCACCTCCGACCCACTTTTCAATGACTGGACCATTGTAGTCATCCCACTCCCTCTACTCCCCCCCTTTTAAAAAAGTCTCCAGCCCTCTCCCTCACAGAGATAACACCTTTTTTCTCATATTGAGGGAGGGGACTAGAGACTTTTAAAAAAAGAAAAGAAAATGAAAGGTGGGAATCCAAAGAACCTACTAAGCCCAGTGTTACCACACTCTAGTGATATATCGGTATTTTTGAGTTGCTTAAAAGGAGGGGTGCTGTGAGGCCATCACCGACAATGACAGCACCCTCACTTGAAAATCCTCATTATTGAAGGCATGTGTAGAAGAAAATGAACTGACTCTACAACTGTGCTAATGCAGAGGGAGGGCAGATATGTGGAAGAACCAGGGCTATTTTTGGGCAGGAACGCACAGGAACGGAGTTCCGGCTGGCTCCCGAGTTGGCCATGCCCAGCAGGAACTCATTAGCATAATAGGCCACACCCAACAGCAAAAACTCATTAGGACTGGCTACATTAGGGGTGTGTGGCCTAACATGCAAAGGAGTTTAAAAAGCCCTGGGTTTTGACAACAAACAAGGTAAACAGAATAAGAAGGGAAAGGTGGGTGTGTCTGGATGACCACACTTCTGGTAACATGGTGGTGTGGCCTAATGGGCTAATGAGCCGTGCTGTCAGGGTGTGGCCTAATATGCTAATGAGTTCTTGCTGTTGGGTGTGGCCTATTATGCTAATGAGTTCCTGCTGGGCTTTTTGTACAAAAAGAACCCTGGGAAGAACTACGCCCAAACTGATGCAGAATGCTACTCTATAGGCAGACTCATGCTGCTAATGAACTACTGTGCTTGTTGCCCTGAAGCCCTTCCCACCATTTTGTTTCTCATCTTTAACGTTACTGGGCGTGTGTTAGGGCAGAAGCCTTTCGAAATGGATGCTAGGCCTAAGATGCCTGCATTGGCACCAATTGGTCAGAACCCGTGAGGCTGCATAAACCGCAGGAACCGTAGCGACTGCCAGGAAATCTGCAGTTTGTCCTCTTCTGGCTAAAAGCCGCTGCTGCAATCTACTTAAACCACTTGCGGCGCAATAGCAACCCTGGAAGTTTGTACTGCATTTAAGAGGTGCATGACGATAATACTCATTGTTTTCGTTGGATGACGATGCGATGAATTCATTGCTTAAGCAAGCATTTTATAGCTCATGCCGTCTTTCTGACTACCACGAGAGGGCAGCAGAGAAACGTCACTGGAAGGAGTCGGAAACCCCAAATCCTGAAATCCTTAAAGTAACTCCCTTCAGTTGGGGAGTGGGACACAAGGATGCAGCACGAAGGAGGGGGGGGAGTCCCCTTCCATGAGTAGAACTTCAGCTGAAGTTCTCTGGTTCCCATGCAGAGCTTTTTGTCTGGGGGAGGGGGGGTTCTTGGAAGGGCTGAAATGAGAACGCACTTCTCATATAGTCCTTTGCAGAAGGGAAACCTGGCTGAACGCTCTTGCTCAGGCTTGATACTAGTGACCGATGGTCGCTCAGTCTGTGTCTGACAAAGGAAGCTTTGACTCTCAAAGGTCATAGCCTGAAACTCTTGTTGGTCTCTAAGCTGCTGCTGGGCTCAAATCTAACTGTTCTGATTTTTCAAAATTTCTCATATGTGCATGTATGTGTGGGTGCGCACCTGGAAGTCATGGCGACCCCTGGTGACTGACCCCTACTGGGGGCCTGGAGGATATTCAGAGAGGTGGCTGGATGAAGCCTGCCCCTGCCCTCCCGACTGCTGGAATTCCAAGGAGGTTTCCCATCCAAGTCCTTGCCAGAGTCGACCCTGCTTAGCTTCCGAGATCTGATGAGATCAGGCTTGCCTGGGCTATCCAGGTCAGAGATAACTGTTCTGCTTTGGCAGGGTTGTTGCGAGGATAGAATGGGAAAACCTCATATGCCTCCCTAGGCTCCCTGAAGGAAGGGCAAAATAAAAATATGGTAAGACAGATGGTGGCTCAAGTGGTTAAGACGCTGAACGGCAGCCTGTGGAACGTCGGTAGTTCAGCAGTTCGGGACCCGAGTGTGCCGCATGATGGAGTGAGCTCCCATCTCTAGTTCCAGCTCCTGCCAACCTAGCAGTTCGAAAGCAAGAAATTGCAAGTAGATAAATAGGTACCACTTCGGTGGGAAGGTAACAGCGTTCCGTGGCCTTGGTGTTTAGTCATGCCGGCCACATGACCACGGAAACGTCTTCGGACAGTGCTGGCTCTTTGGCTTTGAAACGGAGATGAGCACTGCAACCCTAGAGTCGGACTCGACTGGCTTTCGAGCAAGGGAACCTTTACCTTTACCTTTAAGATAGATGGAGACAGACAGACAGGTCTCTGTGCGGTTCTTGTAGACTGGCAAACTGTGCCCTAGCAATGCTCTTTCCTTAGCAGTAGCACAACTGGGGTTTCTGCCAGGCAGGCTTGGATACAAATCTGGTAGGCTATAATTTTAAAGATGGTAAATAAAATTCCAGAGGACATCTATATCCTAGTCCTCCAGCATTGACGGCGGATCAATAAATACTCAGGCTACCCTAACTCAAGGGTGATTTATAACTTCAGAAATGTTTCGGCTGAATAAGTTTGCTTATATTCTGTTAATTATACCAGAGGAGGATGCGCAAAGTGCTTTCCCTGGCAAGGTTATGGAAGTTGTGCAAATGCACAATGTCCTGAGGAGCCTTTGGGAGTTACCTCTCCATCTGGAGAGTTTTTATTATAGTTGAGATGTGTGACTGTGAAGTTTCCCCCAGTGGGTTCATGAGGAAGACAGGGTGATTTGAGGGCTTTGTCTATATCGGTAAGTGCCGATCAGTGTTCCCTCTAAGCCGAGTTAGTGTGAGCTAGCTCACAGTTTTTAGCCTCCAGCTCACACATTTTTGTCTTAATTCAGGAAGGATGGCTCCAGAGCAGACTAATTTATGCATTAGCCAAATCACCTGCTCACAACTTGAATGCTGGTAGCTCACAAAGTAGAATTTTTGCTCACAGGACTCCACAGCTTAGAGGGAGCATCGGTGCCGATTGTTTAAAGTTAGGGCTGATTGGTATTTTATTGCCATCTGAATATTTTATGATGTATTGCTGTTTCCTTCTCTGTAAGCCACCCTGCTCTGAAGAAGTGGGATAGATAAATAAATAAAATTATCTATATCAACAATCTGGCAAGAGCTATGTGAGAAATTGCATGTCCTCAGCATCTGGAAAAATTTTATATCCTCAAAGGACCCTGTTGACTTATCTTCCAGACTGGCCCCGTTCACCAGAGTCGCTTCTCATTTCGTGATGTCTGTATGTGTCCCTGTAAAAATGCAGTTTCTTTTTTCTCCCTATTTTGCCTGGGGAGGAGATGCTGAGGATGCTGTTTTGAAATAAGCATGAAGAGAGACACTCAAAGGCTGCACATTTGCAGCTTCCTCACTCGAGAGGAAAACTTTCCAAAAATGAGTGATGGTGGTAGTGCCAGCATTTTGATTCTAATATACGTGTGGCAAGGGAGGAAGTTGGGGAAGATCCTGATGGCTTGCAGTCTGGGCAAAGATTTTTTTCTCTCCTCTGTTTCCAGGTTCTTAAGCCTAGGCATGATCCGAGGCACTTCTAACCAGGCAGAAGTAGGGAACATCCTGCTAGCTTGGGCTGAATTTGCTTGCTGGTATTTAAGCCTGGGTATGGCCAGTGAAGAGCTGAAAGGCAAAAGCCAAAGGCCTTTGGTATTGTGGCTTGTAGCTTGGGACCTATGTTAGCCAGCCCCAGTAAATCAAGTCCAGGATGCCTATTTTTGTTGCCATTCTTTAAATTGTCTGGTTTAAAATGGTTGTCTTGTACTATAGAAATTTCTGAAAGCCCCAATGGGTCCCTTTGTGGAGAAAAGCAGCGCAGACAGGTCCACGTAAATAAATAAAAATGAACATAAACGCGTGTACCTGAATGCAAAATGCTAGCAGGCCACTGTTCCCACAGTACAGGTTTGTGAATGTGTTAAAGTTACAGTCCTTTGCTGTGAGATTAAACCTAATAAGGAAGAGCCATAACTGAGTGGCGGACCACAGCTTCAATCCCCAGGCATCCCCAATTAAAAAGGATTTCGGGTAGCCGGGCAAGTGACTCAGCTGGGGACCCTGAAGAGCTACTTCCTGTCAGAGTGGACTGCTGCAAGCTTTGCAGGGCCAATTACTGGATACTATAAAGCAACATCATATTTCATTGTTAACGTTGGGTTTTTTTAATGGAACTTTTTTGGACTTTTCCCAACACACCTTTTTCTAACACACTATGCTTTAGGAGCCATTTCCGGGCATACTTCTCAGAATAAATTATAACGACATATAGGAGAGGAAGAAGGACGTATTTGTGCTATTCTGGCTTTGCCCGATAATTCTCGCCTTTCTTGGTGCACAGATATGTGCTACAGATGTATGAGTCTATTATTTTCATTTGGAATGCAGCAAATTTGTAAAGTTTATAAAATGATGGGTTTTTTGGCTTTTTAAGGCGTTTTTAACACCACTTTGACAGGACCCTTGTTGCAGAAAAGGTTTTTTAAAATGGTTTTTATGATGCTTTGTATGTGTCCTTTTAGGGTAAGGGTAAAGGTTTCCCTTGCTCGAAAGCCAGTTGAATCTGACTCTAGGGTTGCGGTGCTCATCTCCATTTCCAAGCTGAAGAGCCAGCACTGTCCGAAGACGTTTCCGTGGTCATGTGGCCGGCATGACTAGACACCAAGGCACACGGAACACTGTCACCATCCCACCAAAGCGGTACCTATTTATCTACTTACAATTTCTTGCTTTCGAACTGCTAGGTTGGCAGGAGATGTGTCCTTTTACGTGCTTCTAAAAGCACAGAGATAGGGTATTTTCACAAGAAAAGCTGTCAATACATGCAAATTGGCAAAGATGGTGGGGGTTGGGGCTCTGGCCAGGAACTCCAGGTGTCTCTGAAATCTCAAGGAAATGATATGTAAGATCCAGGTTTGCTTACAAGGAGATTTTGATAAAGTATCAAACCTACAGAAATAGCAGGCTAAGCTCCCATCCACTGGGCCTTGAGTACACACACACAGAGCAAAGCATGTCAGAATCCAAGACAACAGAGCTAAAACGAAGCATCTTATACCCTAAGTGCTAGCTACCAGTCAAGAAATTGTTAATCAGGCTATCCCAAATATTGAGATGAGCCAGGCCATCTCACACCTGGCGTCTAGTGGTGAGAGGAAACAAATCAGGCTTTGAAGATAAGAGCTGCTAACAAGCATGAGAGAGAGAGAGAGAGAAATATTCTCTTGTGAACAGCCTGACCGCCGTCCCCTCACAAAACTCAAGGGAACTGAAAGGTCAAGCATCAGCCTATAGCAGTGATGGGGTTACAAAGGCTATACAGATGAGTAAGTTAGACCCAAACAGGCTTCCCAAGTACTTACCGTGATTCGGCGGGGGACATAGACGTCTTCGCAGGATCATTCCTGCAGGGACAACAGACGCGCCGCACCATGCCATCGCCAGGAAGTGACGCTTGGCGACGCTCTGGCAATGGGTCTGGAAACTCGATGGTACCATCGAGTTTTCAGCCCCATTGCCAGAGTGTCGCCCAGCGTCACTTCCTGGTGACGACATGGTGCGTTACAGGGAGGAATGGTCCAGCTGGGGAGCATGGTTCCCCCGCCGGATCGCGGTAAGTACTTGGGAACCCTAGACCCAAATTGCCAGAAAATATAAATCACAGGAAAAGGTGAGTTTGGCTAAAGAGAGTCATAATGTTTAAAAAAACAGGCTCACAGTGTACTCATGACTGATGTGGACATGACCTTATGAACAGAGAGATAGCTGGTTCAGACTCGGGAGATGTGCACTTCCCTGCCTGCCTTCTTCCCGCCCTCCTCTCCAACTGCTATGTTCTCCTCTCCTAGATTACAGAAGTTAATAAAGCAGCCGGGTTCCTGAGACAGAAGATGTTTTGCCACTCTTACCTCAGGCCTGGTCGACACACACAGCAGAATGTGCTGGTAGAATTTGGGGGAGGTAGAACGGGCTGTACCACTTCAGACAGTCGGTTGGGAGAGCCACATTTAAAATATTCTCTAATGTAAAAACGCCCTGCATACTAAAACTTACGATACCAGGAAGGACGATTTTAGCCTTTGCACGCTGGAGAAATTTTCCATATGCAGGGTATTGGTATTATAGGGGAGCTGTGGGGAAAAAAAATATAAGGGTAGTAAGGTCTTCTGCTATAGCAAGAAACCTCCTGCCCCCAGGCACTCGCTGCTCCAGACCCCTGCTGCTGGCTGGTGAAGCATCAGAAGCAAAATGAAGGGGAAAACAACACCGTGGCAATGCCATGATGTAACTTCCGATTCCCCACATATCTATAGTTTTTACTGTAGGACAAGGGAAAAAGAATGTGATTTCTGAATGTGATTTCTGACACTCTCTCTTTGGTATATGTTATATAGGTGGAACGCCACCAGAGGTCCGCGGAAAAGCCAGAGCTAGGATCCTAGAACAATGGAAACTCCGGATCCTGGATCCCCCAGCCCCAACCAATAGCCACCTTGGCGGGACATTCAAACCCTCCAATGGGAGTGGGGGGGTTGCTGGTGGATATGTATATAGTTGGCCCTGTTGGCCGTTAGAGTTAGTCTTTGTTTGTGTGAAGTACAATAAACATGTGCTACAGTATGTCGTCGTCCGAGTCCTCCATGCGGCGAACCCAGTACTTTTCAGTATATATATTGACAGCTGTCACTGTGCCTTTAAAAGTTGAATCATAATACATTCAGATCTTGGTATGTAACCTAGAATCTTCTGATTAGAGAAATTTATAGCAGAACATATATATTTTATAATTGCATTTTTTGTATAAGAAGCCATATTAAGCAAAAGTATTATTAGAAGCCTCTGTAGAGGGAATGAGGATGCGATAGAATGGCATGCATATTTAGAAGTTGCAAGGATGTCAAGAGCCAAGTTTAATGTGAATCACAGCCCTTATCAACTAGCTCTCCATAAGCGAGGCCAGAAAGGGTCCCAGTGTTCTTTAATGTTCCCATTGTTCTGAAGACCAGATATGCAAGTGTAGTTACTGACACCAATGAGAGATGCACTGAGTCAAATGACGCTTCCATGATGTTAACTGCTTGGTACCAGTTAGAGATTCTTTAATGTGTAAATTATATGTGATTTCACTTGGGGTATAAGACCTTCTGCCCTTCCTGGATATGGAAGAATACAGCTTGAAATTGCTGAAGTGCTAAGGTACTCAGCCCTGTATTCCCTGTTTCCATTGCAATAAACAGATATTAATCTAACTCGTTGGACTCGGCCACGGGAGCACACGGGCACAGATTTGTGCATCATTACCATACAAATTTTGAGCATTTCCAGAGTTCCGCCATGATGTTATATCCAGGTTCATAACTGGAAGCGATGTTGCAGCATTGTGTGCCGTGCTGTCAACTTGCCCCATCCCGAAAAGCTCCTGGTGACAACTCTGTCTCTTACCATCCAAAGTGATACAGTCCATCCTCCTGATGCAGAACTCTGCCACCTCATTACCATTTCATTCCGCTTTGAGTCCCAGCTAGGGAGAAAAGAGGGACAATGAATGAATGAATGAGTTAATTCCTCTGAATGTTTTTACCAGCCCTATGTCAGTGGTAGCTGTGGCAATAAGCAATGTTCCTTCTAAGCTGTGGAGTCTGGTGAGCAAAAATTCTATTTTGTGAGCTACTGGCATTAAAGTTGTAAGCAAGTGATTTGGCTATTGCATAAATTAGTTTGCTCCGGAGCCATCCTTCATGAATTAAGACTTTGGATTCCGTCTCTTTCCTAGGTTCTCCTTAGCTGGGATCCAAATCTGCACGGAGACTTGCATTTGTGACCCATTTGACAGGGGAACAAAACACACTGGGATTGACTTTTCTAGAAAATCCTGGGAAATGGGTATAATGCTGAGACTCCTTAACAGCCTAATGGAGGGAGAAATAAAAGAACTTTGGCTGCTGGTGCACTAAAGCTCCTTCGAGCAGGAACGTAGCAGCCATCAGACCTCCTCGTTGTGGCTGGATTGTTTTTTCTTCTCTGTTTGCTTGCACTTGCTTTATGGCGCTCATAAAAGTGCTGTGGCACTAATTACTTCTTCTTTTTTCTTTCCCTCCTTTTAAGTGAAGCTGAGTTCTCACAGAAGGCAAGTAGTTTACTTCCCCATAGGCGAGAGGCTCCAGGGAAAGCGTCGACCGAGACCTGTCTAGGCAGCTCCCCCTGAGAGCCGGCAGGGCTTATTTGTTCAAGTGTCGAACTAGGGCCTGGGAGAGCCAGGTTCAAATCTGTGCACTGCCAGAAGCTTTACCGGGTCACCTCAAGCCCATCACAATCTCACAGCCTAAGCCACTGTGCAAGGTTGTCAGGACAGGGTGGAAGAAGAAGGCACAGTGTAGCCCTGCTCACAAGTTACAATGAGCACACGCACGTACCATCTGTGTACAGTGTACATTTGATTTTCCTTTATACATGTTGAATCATCCTTGCTGCATTCAACATGCGTAGAGCTGAGTGTGTGACTTAAGCCCCGCATTTATCCAGGTACTGGCCCCCGGTTTCATTTGTACTGTGAACATGTGTTGAGTCTTTCTTACAAACAAATGTATGCATGTGCATGCAGGATGAACGTGCACTCACTGCAACATGGGGACAGAGCTTGTGATAAGTGGCTGTGGGTCCCAATGGGGGGGGGGGAAGTGGGGCATAAATATTTTTATACTAAAATAGGCTGTTACCTAAGTGCCAGGATTTGCATGCGGCTCAAGTGGTTAAGACGCTGAACTGCAGGCTGTGGAAGGTCGGTAGTTTAGCCGTTCAAGACCCGAGTGTGCCGCATGACGAAGTGAGCTCCCGTCTCTAGTTCCAGCTCCTGCCAACCTAGCAGTTCGAAAGCAAGAAATTTCAAGTAGATAAATAGGGACCACTTCGGTGGGAAGGTAACAGCGTTCCATGCGCCTTGGGGTTTAGTCATGCCGGCCACATGACCACGGAAACATCTTCGGACAGTGCCGGCTCTTCGGCTTTGAAACGGAGATGAGCACCGCAACTCTAGAGTCGGATTTGACTGGCTTTCGAGCAAGGGAACCTTTACCTTTACTTCTCCTGTGTATTTTTAAAGCACTTCTGGGAGGTGGGGGTGCACTCTTTCTCCGGGGACCCACGGGCTGCTGTCAGCTCCCTCGCTCTCCACTGCATTATACCTGGGCATGTCTGTGCTGCCAGAACCCTTTGCCAGCAGCATCTACCCACACGTCCCTCTCCTCAAGTCTGCACATCTGCTTAACCCCATCCAGTGGTCGGTCCCCAAAACCCATCTGCAGCTTACTAGCTGCAACTTACTACTGCAGTGCCAGAAGTCACCTTTGTACTTGCGCATTATGCTTGCTCACCATTTGGATCCAAGAAAGGGCTACGCGATGTATAACCAAGGAAGATCTGTTATTTATCAAGCAATTATGTAATGCTTTTATGGCTCATCTAATTGCTAAGACCGCCTTTCTCCTGCATTGGATGATTCTTGCACTGAACGTTTCTTCTCCCCAAGGAAGAACTTCCTGCTTAGGTAAAGAATTGAATTCTCTTGCCCATGGTAAAGGAACTCAAAACCAGTCTCAGAGGAATCTCTTGCTAAATGAAGCTGCCTGTTCAAATTCTGCCCCTTTAAGAGCAACAGTACTAACCAAAAGCTGCTTGATAATGATCATCCTTAGCAATTGGCTTGGTAGTTACCCAAACTGGCCTAATTAATTAATTGGTTGATTGGGGAACTTAGTTTTTGGTGAGAGTCGGGTGACTTGGGACCTTTTTCACCTTTGTATACAAAGAGCCTTCTTCCAGAGAACTCTCAAATGAACCAGGCAGAAGTTCAACCAATAGAGTTTTTATTTGAACACAATAGAGGAGTAAATATGCACATTGTAGAACACACTTGCAAGGTAAATGAAGAAGAAAAAGGATGAAAAATGGGGATGGAAATAGATCTTGGGGAAGGGGTTATACCTACCAGTCTTGAAGAGACTCAGGTCTGTCCAGAAGGTTAGAGGTCTGTTGAAGAGCAAGGCAACCAGTGTCTTGGGTGTGAAGTTACACACACGCAATGTGGGTAGCTTGGGTATATTTATACACAAAAATGATACCTGAGGGTATGCTGATATAGTTGCATCAAGGGAACAATAGTGTTGAAATGTTTACAGGAAGGCTCCCAAGCACAAGGACAAATGGTTAATGGTATCCCCAGAGTGAGATTAAAGAACTGGGCAGAGCTTGATTGCTTTCCCAGACTGATAATATCTGTGGATGTCCATTGATGTGCAGGATGGAGAAGAACGTCCAGGTGTTGTAAATATGCTAAGTGGGCAAATGGGGGAAGCAGGATGGGAATAAAAGAGGTTACCCTAAAGCGTTATGCTGGTTTCCTGAGGGACCCCAATGTTGTAAAATATACATTACTTTAGGATGGGTGAGAACTATTATCAAGCCAGCCTCCTTTGATGAACTCCCATATACGTTTCCCCAGACTGTGCCTGCCATTCCTTGTCCTAGGCCAGGTTTATGAGACAGATTTAATTTCTATCTGGAGTGATTTTAATATGAAGGGTATATGGCATTACTTCCTATTGGAAAACCAGCTGCCCCTCTGTGAGATGGCACTGACTGGCAACACGCTCACCCCCCTTTTTCAAAAGGTCCAACCACCACATAACAGGGAATAAAGCACCAATAGTATCCCGCAAGTCCTATTATTTGGCACACCTTCTTCACAGCGGGATGCCCTTCACCTCTTCTGATGATGTATCCCAAATACGCCAGTTGTTCTTGCTAGGGCACATTTCTTTGGATCTAGTGTTCTTCGTCATGGTGTGAAACAGGGAATTAGGACATTGCAGAGGGCTCCAAACTAAATACCAGCATGTCATCTATAAAACAAACTCCAGAAAAGAGGTCCTCACCAGGACCCATGCCGGACCACTGGCATAGTTCCGGGCAAAGACGGAGGCACCTGGGAAGAACCCGTGGGGGCCTCCTGACTCACTGGGGATGGGTGTAACTCTGGGGTGCGGTCTGGGTGTATGTGGTCTAGCCGCATCGTGGGGGGGGGGGCGGCCCATCAAGAGTTCAGTGGGGCTGTGACCTGTGGATGTACTCGGGGTCATTCAGTGGCTGAATGTGGCTCCCACTGAAATGTTACAGCCTCACAATATAACCAAGACAAAGTTTAAATGATATAGTCCTGGGGTCTGGAGTAGGAAAGGCAGTTTTCTCTTGAAAATACTCAGTCATCCTCTGCTAATACCCCTTTGTCATGCACAATGAGGGAAGAAGGCACAGGAAAGGCATGTCAGAGTGGGTGACGTTGAATGCTCTGAAGTCAATACAAATATATATATGAATGCATCAGACTTAGGGTCCAACATCCCTGGACTTCTTCATGAGCTTCCAGATATGGTTCAGACCCGTGCTCCAGCATTTCTTGTATCGCAGCCCACACAGGATCCCAAATCTTACATGACAACAGCCTCAGTGGTTCTCTTAATTACCTGCCCCAGGTCAGAACACGTACAGTGCCTCACTGGTGATATCTTTCCTGGACTAAGGAAGAACAAGTCCTTCCACTCTCCCAGCAAGAACCTCCATTTTTCACTCTGCACATCAGTCAACCCCATCCTCACTTCAGTTAAAATAACCTCCTCCAAACGAAGTGCCAGTGGAAATTCTAGTGTCCCCTAGTTTGGGCATACACCCACAAGGCATCTCACACTTCAATAAACAGGCATGCAATATTTGTGTTGGAGAACAAGGCCTACTTAATCTTACTTTGAGTCCGGTGGCACCTTTAAGACCAACAAAGTTTTATTCTGGGTATAAGTTTTCATGTGCACACACACTTCTTCAAACGCGTGCATATGAAAGTTTATACCCAGAATAAAACTTGGTTGGACTTAAAGGTGCCACTGGACTCAAATTTTGTTCTGCTGCTTCAGACCAACATGGCTACTCACCTAAATTAATCTCACTATGTATCTGCAAGGGCCTTTTTGATTAACCATGAAAAAAGGACCCTCATTGTATTGGACAAGTCCCCTCCAGCTGTCAGACTCCTGGGTGAGTTACTCTCAACCGCACTGTCTTTGGAAGTGAAAGCTTTATTGAGATATAAACAAGTTCCAGGCCTTAACGGTACTGTGTCAGATCTAAAGATTCTGGCGGGTACAGGCAAAGATATAGGTAATTCAAATGTAACCCCTCCTAAGACCCACTCATACATCACATTCACACCACCTAGCTCCAGTGTCTCTAACCCCCCTTTCACATGGGAAATATATGATCCCATTATCTACTGAGCAAGCTGGCACCAGAAGATTCAAGGACATTCCTCTGTGAACCAGAGAAAGGCTTCTTCAGAAGAGTTATGCATCTACGATATTGCGGTCACACACTCCACACTCATGCCCCCACCTAAGGAATTCCCATCCCCCAGCATCCATGGCAAACTGAGCGAAGCAAGGTATGACACCAGCTATGGATTTGTGTACCAGCACTGGAATCCCAGGTCAGAAGGTCAACACCTTTGCCTTTCAGTTATAAAAAGCCTGCTGCTTCTTCTGAGCTTTAGCCAGATGTGTCTGTGCCCCAGGTTGTGCCTGCTGCAAACCCTCCTGCTGGTCACGAACATAAATGGGCAACTCCTCCTGGTCCCCCAACTTCACGGACCATCTCTGCTTAAAGGGCTGGGGGGAGAAAAAGAGGTTGCTTACCTGTAACTGGTGATCTTCGAGTGGTCATCTGTGCATTCACACCCATGGGATATAGTGCGCACGCGCTGGATCGATCAGTGCTGTAGCAAGCTCTTTTAACGGATTTTCGCGCCCAGACCTTGGGCATGCGCAGGAACGTGTTCGATGGCTCCCTTCTGCAGAAGAACAGACACTTCCAGGAGAGGTGGGGAAGGGGGTGTGTAGACGACGACTGAAGTAATGGGATTCTGGTGAATTGGATACGGTAGCCTCGGGTCAAGATTGACAGCACCCATTCGTCTGAGGTGATGTGACGCCAAGTATGAAGAAAGGGTGATAGATGGGTTTGAACTGACTCAGTGACAAGGAAATCAAAAACTCTGCTTGGAGGGTTTAACCTATTTGGTACGGGAAGATTGTTGCCCGGATCCAAACCTTGGGTTTTGGTATGGAGGTTTTTGACCTCCCGAAGACGTACGCAGTCTCCATTGTCTTTCTGGAAACTGACAACTTGGCGCACGCCTCTGCCAAGACCTTGACCAGGTACGAGGGTGGTATTGTTGTGTCGCAGAGGGTGACACTCCTAGAGCTCGAGAAGCCTTTATGCTCTTGTCTAATTCTTGGAGTGTGGAATCAGTAGTGGTGTTGAAGAGGCCAAGACCGTCAAACGGAA
>NW_015176498.1:55318-137038 GCF_001447785.1 Gekko japonicus | reverse complement strand
TGCTTTGAAGTGTTTATTTGTTGTTTTGCCAACACCATGCCCTCCTTTTGAATGACTCTGGCTGCCTGAAGCTTGTCTTCTGGAAGGTGGGTCAATAATTCGGAGAACCTTTCCCAGAGAGTATATTGATACCTGCTCATGCAGGCCAGATAGTTAGTGGTTTTGACACCCAACGCTCCGGTAGAATAGAAGCGTCTGCCGAAGGCGTCCAGTTTTTTACTTTCTCTGTCTGAAGGTGCAGAATGTGTTCATTTAGGTTTTGAGGAGGATGTTACAACCATAGAGTTTGGTTGAGGATGGGAGAATAGGAATTTGGCCCCTGTCTCTTGGACTCTGTACATATAGTCCAGTCGTCTTGTCGACACCGGGGCTGACGAAGGCTTCTCCCATGGTGCCTTTGTAGCTTGCAAAAGGACTGTGGACATGGGTAATGCCAGAGTGGAAGATGTATCAAGCTGGACGATGTCAAAAGCTGCATCAGTCACCTGTGGGTGATGCTGAACGACAGAGAGGCCTAAGGAATGGGCCATCCGTTTTACAAGATCTGTGTATGATGTGAGATTGTCGGATGGGGAGATGGGCAAATCATCAGCGACAGCCTGATCAGGAGACTTATGATCAGGGGAGGTATGAGCCTCAGATGCTTCGGTATCAGAATTGTCTTCCATTGAATCAAAGGACTCCTGGTGTGGCATTTGGACAGGAGTGTCCTGTTGACCAGTTAAAGGTCTTGGTGGAACGACAGGGGTGGAGAGTACTGGGGTTTGAATGCCCTGAGGGTTGGGAGGACGACTGTGATCCAAGTTATGCTGGGAAGGATCGTCCGCAGGAGGATGAGAGAGAGATGCTGATGGTCTCGACCTGTGGGGCAATCTCGATCTATAAACAGAGTGGGATGAGTTTCGATCCCAGTCGGAATAGCTCGCCGGAGTCAGCCATGGCAAGGATGGTGGATAAGCCCCATACAGATACCTCATCTGTTGTTGATCCCAAGACAGAGGTGGTGGCAGCGGTAAGAAGACTCGTGGGGATCGACTTCTGGACCGTGGATATTTCGGAGACAAAGCAGCAGCATGTCTATGAGAGGAGCCCGTATAATCTCGGTTGTCGATATCGACAGATTGACTGTGCAGACGTGGAGGGTGACGCTGCGTGTCGCATGAAGCATATCAGTGCCAATTTAGATTGATGTCAGGAGCTTCCGATACTGTCGATATCGACGACAGGGAAGGAGACGGAGAAGGCTCTGCATCCATGTGATGACTTAGGAGCTCTACCGTTTCAATGTTGGAGTAAGAACGCTCCATTTGGTGCACAGGGGAGTCCAAGACATGGATGGTCGGTATCGGTGGAGGGACTTAGGCCTCCGGTATCGATACAGTCGTTGGAGCGGGAGGCACTTTAGGGGCATCACCCAGTGCAGCCACCGCTACTTTCCCCTTCTTTGCCGCCTTAAGTGGTTTGTAAGAGCCCTTCTTTGTGGACTTTTGCTCCTTACTTGGCTTGGATTTCTTTTTCACCGGCGTGGAAGCGGAGGATTGCGCCTTCGATGCCGGAGGCTTCGGTGTCGGATGGCCGATATCGGAGGCAGGCCTCGATGCCGGAGCCGTTGAGGTCGATGGTTTCTCGGTGTCCATCGCTGAGGAAGGATGTAGAGCTGATTCTAGCAGGGCCACTTTAAGGTGGGCGGCTCGGTTTTTCCGGGTCTGGTTTGAAAAGCGAGCGCAGTGGCGACAAGATTCAGGTCGATGAGACTCTCCGAGACAAAATATGCAAAGGCTATGATGGTTAGGAGGAGCAAGTTTACTACCGCAACCCCTGCACCTATTAAAAAAGCCCCACTTCTCCATAAAAACCAAAATGAAGAAGAAAGAAGGGGTGGGGGTGGGGTAGCCCGAAGGCCCGACTGAGGTAAAGTGGCAACCTCCCCCTCAGCAGAAAATAAAAGGGTTTTTTTTTAAGTTTTTTGAAAGAACAACGAAGAAAAGAAATAAACTGAGGAAAAAATCCAAAGAGCCGTGAGGCAAAAAGCCAAAAACACGCGAACCGATCAGACCGACGAAGAAAAAGGTCTTTCCAACGCGGTGGTAAGAAAGGAACTAGCGGGATGTCTCCGCCCACCCCTCTGGGCATGCGCGGTGGGGTTCCTCCACATGCCCGAGGTCTGGGCGCGAAAATCCGTTAAAAGAGCTTGCTACAGCACCGATCGATCCAGCACGTGCGCACTAGATCCCATGGGTGTGAAGCACAGAGACCACGTCGAAGATCATTTGTGCAGAAGCTGAAATGGAGAATCACCAACAGAGACTTGAGGAACTTCAGTAGTGGCAAACCATAGCAGGGCCATCATATTGTCCCGCTTACGCAGCTGTTATCCAATTACTTGCCTGATTTTGGCTTTCAGATTGAAGGCTCAAGTCCATCAATCTATTAAATAGTGATATGAAGCTGTTTTATCTGCAACAGATACACAATTGCTGCATAAAAGGGCGTACTTGGTCAATATTTCTTTAGGCAACCCCACCCGAGAGAACAAATTCACCCACACTTGAAGCACGGCTGGAGTTTTCATATTCCTCAAATGATCAGCCTCTGGAAACAGAGCAATACCTTTTAGCCATTTTTTAGTCTATAAAGCCCCTTGCTGTCCTCTGGAAGGGGACTCCTATCCAGGACATGGATTGCAAAGGGACTGGGAGGAGCACACATTTGTCTGTTTCTTGATAGATCTCACGGGTCCGATAACAGTCTTTCACATCCACTTTTAATTAGGGCCACGCTACTCACAATACCACCTAAGGCTGTCTGGTGTAGTTATTTGGTGTGGTGGTTAGAAGCAGGACTCTAATCTGGATGAACCGGGTTTGATTCCCCACTCCTCTACAAGCAACTGCTGGTGTGACCTTAGGTCAGTCACCAGTTCTCTCAGAGCTATTCTCTCAAGAGCAGAGTGTCTGTTATGGGGAAGGAAGGGAAAGGAGATTGTAACCCACTCCTCTTCTTCTTCTTCGGTGCCCAGCCCAGGGACTACCAAGGACCAAACAGACTACTGCCACATGGGACTGTCTTACAAACTCCCCTGAGCCCAGGGCTTAGATCACCCTTCACAAAACACCTCTCAATAGTTCAAGTCAAGGCAGCCTCCCAGCACGTCAGCTGTCTTTTACTGAACCCTCGTCCTGGGCCACTTTAATGATGGAATCAGCCACTCTGGATGGGGGTACCCAGGGCAACTTGAGGCTGTGGGCCAGCTGACATCAAGGGCTGTTCTTCTTTCCTCTCTGCTGTCTTGATACTCTCATCCTTCCACTGAAGAAAATCTCACCTAATAAGAACAGGCTCTCTGGGAACGGTTTCTCTGTTGTCATAACAGAGAAACTTCTCTCATGTTGTTCTACTGAGTGAGGGTCTATCTTGAGTTCATGTCCTTCTCAATCGTCCACACCAGTGGCAGGCTCCTTAATTTTCTGGCCTTTTCCCTTGACTCAGCTGGGTGCCTTACTTCAAGCAACTCCAAGCAGCAGCAATTTAGCAGCCATCAGACCAAATTTACCTAATTGCCAGCCATTTCCCCCCGCCCCGTTTTCTTGTTCTTGCTTGACAGTGTTCATGAAGTGTTTCCAGCACTAATTACTTCTTCTCTTTCCTGTCTCCTTTTAGGTGAAGCTAAGGGCTCATGTGGACACTGTGGCACATCACGCTGTGTAAAATTCTGCTGCCAAAATGGAATCCTGAGCCCATACATTCATTTACTGGCTCATCCGTTTTTTGTTTTTTTTTAAATTAGGCCAAAATGATTTTAGGCAGGCTAAACCATGTCCTAAAAGGATACTGAGCCCAAAATATAAACCTAACTATAAAGTAAATTGATGAAACCTCACTCCAAATATGATTTATAAAGCTGGGTAATTCTCCAAAGGTCCCCTTTATGTGCATACATATCCCCATGTCAGCTGCCCCCAACTAATTTCCTTGAATTTGAAAATTCGCCCAAACTGTCCTCAGTCAAAATTACTTTCACCCCAAAGAATGTCAAAGCATCTCTTCCATATTACAGCTCAAACATCAGAATCGTGGGAGATATAAGAATAACAAAAAAGTAAATAGCGAGAAAACTAACGAAACTTTAAAGCTAAGCCAAAATACTGAAAGGAAAACATTACTTTACCCATGCTAAGTGCAGAGAGCTACATTTTAAAGTGTAGAGAAGAATCCCAGAACTTCTAAGAACTCTCATCTTTAACATAAACAATGTCTCAACGAGGGGGGGAAATGACGTCCATAGGAAAACCGTCTACAGGAACTGCCAGTTTAACATCACCAGTCACCAGACCGGAACCAGCTACAGATATAGCCAACACGATTTCTGAAGCACTGCACCCTCTGCTGGACCCGATGACTAACCTCAATAAGAACTTTGATGCTCTACAGAAAGAACTTAAAGAGACTAAGTTAAAATCAGAGAAGACAGTAAAAAACCTGAAAAAGGTTGACTATAAGACAAAAGCACTGTGCGAAATAATGGAAGCAGCGGATAAAGAAAGAGCTTCCGAAAAACAACAATTACTACATCTACACGTGGAAAGATCATCATACGTTTTAAAATTCCATGGCGTCCCAGAAAAGAAAGAGGAAAATCTGAAAGAGATCTTAAGTGAAGCTTTGGCTCCCTGGAAAAATATAAACCTGAAGTACTACAAGCAGACATGGACATGGTTTATCGAACGTATCCAGAATTTATTAAGAAAAACAACCTGCCAGGGGAAATATTTGTAAAATTTTCTAAAAGATCGACAAGAGACTTGATACTCAAAGCAACTAACGGGATAACTTTAAAAATTCAAGAAGAAGAAATCAAAATATTAAAAGATGTTCCATTTGAGATATGGAAGAAGAGGAAGCAATACAGAAATGTCACATCATGTTTACAGGGAAATTCAATCCCTTACCGATGGATTATTCCAGAAGTACTTATTTTCAACTTTAAAGGGAAAAAAGAAAAGATTGATTTTCTCACCAAGGCTGAATTATTTCTGAAGCAGTACCAAAGCCTAGCGAATGAAGGAAAAGCAGAGGACAATGTTACAGAAGAAAAAAGTGTTCAAGGAGAGATAAGCAGTGGCAGCTCCTCTTCCACTTCTACATCAACGGGTGAGATTTTCGACTTTGACTCTGAATCTGAACTGGGGGCAGCTGCCCCCAAAACATATAAGGTCAAACTCCCCTGGAAGAAGAAGAAGAAAAGTAAAGGGGGTGAAAGCAACTAAATGCAGTCCCCTTATGCAGTTCCGCAAGGCCTGCAAGACGGAGCTCTTCCAACAGGCGTTCGAGTAGGAGCCACCGCCGTCACTATCCTACCACCGAGGTAGTATGTCATCGGCTGCCCTACGAAAGTGGGGCAGGTATGCCCAGGCAAAAGTTATAGACAGCATAGCGGGACGCTACTGAGATAGCTGGCCACCAAAGCTGGATGGTTATTCCCATCTTGGTTGAATTATATAGCACCGTGTTATAGGATGGTTTTGGGGGTTAAATATTGTATTTTATTGAATGTTTTATGGTATTTTAGATTCCGGCTTTGCCGCCTGTGAACCTCCCTGAGCCTTTGGGAGGGCGGTATAGAAATCCAACAAATAAATAAAATAAATAAAGATCTGAGAATCTCCTTTGTACTTTTAACGTAATAATGCACATCTACGTTATTTTATTATAGTTTACTCTTTCTATATACCTTTTCTTTACAAAGCTAACTAACATTATGTAAGCTTAATTATTAGGGAAATATCAAAAATTGAAATTAGACCATCAATGATCCTTGCCTACTCTGTATTTTAGGTTGTAGTATGTAGAATGTAGGATGTAGAGATAAAAGCAGTAAAAAATTTTTAAAAAAAGAATAACAAAAAAGTGTTTGACCTGTGCCCCCCTTTCAAAAAGGCTGCACTCCCCCATACTTTACAAATAGGTGGATTTGGGGTACACTTCCTTCCCATGAGCAAGAATTTCTTGTCCAGAAGCAGGACCTGGCATTCCACTGAGGGATTGCAGCTCCAAGAACAGCGTCTGGCAGATGTTTTCGGTTCATTGTATCCTTCTTGACTGCTTGCACAAGCTTTCGTGGATCCGAAGCCCAAGCTTTCATGGCCCACATGTTCCAGTGACGACACATAAGCCCATATTGAGGAAAGCATACTTTGGATGCACTCTTATGGGCTGTGTCGCTTCCACTGTAAATTTTCTTTCCGTACATCCTCATGCATTAGCACATTTCTGCCTAGTTAAAGCAAGATTTCTTCCAACAAAAGGTGCCCAAGTACCGCATCTTTACAAAAGGCAACTAACTTGGCAATAAGGTCACCCGCCATCAGAGAGCCTGCTTCCTTAACGGCACAGGTGACGGCCATTAGTTACCTAACTGAGCAATCGGCCACACAGTAATCCCCTAGAATGCAGGGAGAGATGGAGGCTAATGAGAGCAGGGTTGGCCTCTGGGTTTCTGCACGTGCCAACGCAAGGATGTGAATTAATCAGGACGAAGGGTGATACATTTGTACTGATAAACTGTCTCTGAAAACGACAGTCACTTCTGAGCGTATGTTTTATTTAATCAGGGAGTTTAAAATAACAACTGTCATTTTTCTCTCCGAACCAAAGTGTCATTTAACTTTTTAAAAAAATCCTCTCATAATATAATTAATTATGCTGAAATGCCCAACGGTTCAGCTCACGGCCTGTCAGCCTGTCGTGAATGGAGAAGCCAAATGTTTGGAGGCCTCCTGGATGCATCCAGTTTGCACAGCTGCACTGTTTTCCTGCGTGATTTGACGGTTTTCTTGCAGCAGCAGCTGCCGCCCCCCTAACAACCCTCCCCCCATCTGCTGGTGGCACCTCTGATTTTTAAGACACATAGTTAAAAAGGAAAGCATTAATCTGAGATTTGTGACTTGGGCATCTCTGTTTGCCCACGAACCTCGCTAATCTTGCAATATCATTCCTCGGACAGATCACTCCTTGAACAGATGCTGCTGAGCGCATGGTGCAAAAAGCAGGCAATACATTCTAAAGTCAATAATTTTAAAGGACGCAATGGGGTGTGCAGACACAAACAGGGGACAAAGTGCACACCACTCCAGGCTTAATACAAGCTAGTCTACTTAATGGCCAGAACAGCATGACCCCAGGAGAACTGCCTCTTCTCTATTACATGAAATGATCTCATTCTTGGAGCAACTGAAGGCTAGAATGCAGAATGCATCTAGTCCAACCCCCTGCTCAATGCAGGATTGTCCTAAAACATCCCTGACAAGCCACTACTTGAAGAAGACTACCAGTGAGGGGGAGCTTACCACTTTCACAAGGAGGTAATTCCACTGCTGAACTACTACTGCCAACAGGAACAGCTCCCTGCGGCCTCCTCTAACAGCCTTTCACACACTTAAAAAAGAGCAATCATGTCCTCCCTCAACCTTCTCTTCTCCAGACTGAACATTCCCAAGTCCCTCAGCCTTTCCCTGTAGGGCTTGGTCTCCAGTCATCTTCCCCACTCTCTTCTGCACCCCGTTTCCTGTGTGTCTGTATGAGTCACTGTTCTGAGCAGGGTCAGTTCCAGATTTGGGGGTGCTGCTGAGCAGAGAGTTCCCAGAAGCCCCCTTCCCACCCGCTCACCCATGTGTCCCACGATTAGTGTTCCCTCTAAGCGGAGTTAGTGTGAGCTAGCTCACAGTTTTTAAGCCTCCAGCTCACACATCTTTGTCTTAGCTCGGGAAGGAGGTCTCCAGAGCAAACTAATTTATGCAGTAGACAAATCACTCGCTCACAACTTTAATGCCAGCAGCTCACAAGACTCCACAGCTTAGAGGGAGTATTGGCCCCAACCAAAATAAAGCCGAAGGAAACCTAACCACGTCTGCTCACATCCATTCCTTGCTCCCTTCTGGTTTTCCAGCTCTCATTTTGTTATTCTGCAATACCTACCTCTGCGTTCTTCCCCACCCATTCAGCAAATTGAATACAGACAGCCTGGGCATGTGGAAGGGTTTGCTTCCTAGACTGTAAGCAGCTTGGAGTAAGGATTTTAGCATATATTATTCTGTAAAGCTCCATCCACACTGATCGCATTGTATCAGTATTAATGACAATAAAGGTCAGATCTGAATCCATTAGCTATTGAGCCGCTCTTTGCAATGTGCAAATAGCCGCTTATCAGAGAATGATTGCCAGTTCCTGCTTTTGCAGACTGGATGCAAACAGTGAGAAGGAAGACCGTGCAAAAGAAGGCAGGCCTGGCAGCTGATCTATAAAGCTTGGCAACTCACTCACACGCCTCTTTGGCGAGCTCTCAATTTACATGAGTCTGGAATGCTATATAATACCTGTAGCCACAGCCATAGAGGGGCTGCACTCAACCAAAGTTATTAGGCTATATGGATTGCACATTTGGGGAGGTTCATCATACATTGCCAAGACAATGGAACAGAGAAGCAAGTTTATACTGAATTCCCAGGTAACCGGACTTCTTCCTCTGTCTAATTTTGGACATTTATGATGTGAGAGTGTGACCTGCTATCTGGTATCTGATACTGTAAAGAGGGAACAATTCTGAGATATGGGCGGTGATCTTCCCCCAGATTTTTAACTTGCAGTGCACCGCAGGGGGCAACAAAACAGGAGGAAAATTAGACTTTTGTTTTTCACAGAAATCGTATACTTTGACTCAACACAACTTGAAAAACTTTCGTTTTTATACGGTAGCTTTTACATTATGGTAAATGGAAGCAATTGGACTGAAAAGACTTTTAAAAGGGAACTGGAATAACAACATGAAACAGCAACAATTCAATAGCTAGCGAGTGCCATAATGTTGGCAGAATATTTCAGATTTGATAGTAGTTGTGTGTGCTTTTAAAAGAAAGGTATCGTATTGTTCTGTCTTGTCTTTGCTGTGTCCTGTGTTGTGACACTTCGTGGTTTCTGAGAAAGGCTTTGGCAAATTGTAATTGATCTGTCAGCAGATCAATTGTGAATTTTTAATCTTAGAAATTGATTAAAGCAGAGATTAAAAATGGCAAATAAACCACAAAGCTTATTCTATTTCATTTTAGAAAATCTGTAGACCTCTAAGAGGATATTATAGTCCAGTCTAAATGTGAAATCTGTATCGGGTACTGACAGTTTGAGGAGTGAAATAAATGTTTATTTCAGAATTAATATTGATTTCAGAATCACGCCCTGGTATCGGCACTGCAATTCTAAACCTATTTATGTAGAAAGAAGCTCAGCTGAGCTCAGGGGGCCTTGATCCCAAATAAATGTGCCGAGGATTGCAGCCGGCATAGTTTATTAGAACTGGACAAATTCAGTCATAATAGCTCAAAGGGGCTAAGAGCCTTTTGCTTGCTCATTCATCCCTGCAAAAATCTTGCAGGAGTTTATTCCTGTTTCCCAGATGGAGAACTAAATCTGAGAGCCAAGGACTTCCGGGGGGGGGGTTACATGAAGTTGTGTAAAGTTTTATTGCCCCTGCACTTGCACCTTTAATAGCAACCTGGTGTGCACGCTGTTAGCAGGCAAAAGCTTTTTCTGACCATTTTGCATGCCAAGAAAAGGAAAAGTAACAAAAGGTGATAAACCTTAAATCCACGAGTAATCTGGGTTCTGAAATGAATTCTTCCAGGCTCAATCCCACTAGGGTGCATATAATGGCAGGAGCCAACCATGTCTGAGAGTCAGTGTAGTGAAGTATAGTGTTGCAATTCCAGTATTTAAGTAGGAGCTAGGAGCCCTGGGTTCAAATCCCCCTTTTGGCCATAATGCTTACTGGATGACCTCAGGCCAGCCACTCCCTCTCAGCGTCACTGACCTCACAGGGTCATTGTGAGAATAAAGTGGGGAAGGGAGAACCGGGTATGCCATCCTGAGCTCCTTGGAGGGAGGGCAGGGGGAAATTAGACAGTCCTTGCATAACAGAGGGGATTTCAATGGGACAGTGAGATGATACGGGCAACTGCCGCCCCTTCCTCCAGGAGCCAGGTGCCCAAGCCCCAAATGGGCAGGTGCAAGTGGTGGCAGATGCCTTCCCTCCCACCTCCTTTAAAGGGGTGGGGCTATAGGCAGCCCCCCCCAGCACATGGCCCAGGGCAGCTGCCCTTGTTGCCCATTGGCTAAGGCCACCCCTGCTTTTCCTCATCTATTTGTTGTTGGGGGAAAACCGACCCCTTATTCAATCACATATACCCGACAGCTCAAAAACTGCATTCTTCCATCACAATTTTTTCCCTACTGCACAAAATGTGTCCGTCTGCACCTTAGAGCAATGTCTGTGGTTTGTCCAAATTTAAGATTCTTTCTGGCAAAGGTCCTTCTCCTCTGACATTATTAAAGATACATATGTTTTCTGTTGCATATGACTACACCAACAGTATATCTTCCCCTAGGCGTTCGCCTAGAGTGGGCCAGCCCTTAGGGGCGCCAAACTGCACCCGCCCCCCCGCCAAAAGCCCCCCTACCCAGTGTGGCCCATTCCTGTGACCTGCCAGCCTGTGGGAGGCCCTGCCGGAAGGAGCCGGGAAAGGCGCTGGGCGAGGCAGCAGCTGGGCAAAGTGGGTCAGTCAGTGCGGAAATCCTCTGGCCGGTGGCAGCAGCAGTACCCGAGGGAGGGCGGCAGCCCTAACCAGCATGGGGGGGCAATGCACGGGGGGAGAGGGTGGCGCACGGGGGGCGCCAGAAGGGATCCTTGCCTAGGGTGCAAAATAAGCTGGGGCTGGCCCTGTTCTCCCCAAATCTCTCCTCTTCTCAATAGCACACTGTGGGAAAGAGACCAGAATTAAAATTCAGTGAGGAATAAGCTTCATAAACATCACCAAAGAAGTATTATCCAACAACTCTAATACCAAAACAGAAAAGCTGTCTCTAAATGATGAAACGGCATGGAGTTGGGAATGGCCTGATCAGACCATCCCAACGGCATGAGGGCGTGCTGGAGCAATCAGACATGGGAAAGTCCGCCTATGGCCCGTCACAACCCATTTACTACTGGATTTCCCCCGGTGTCTTTTAACTCTGCTTCTGTGGCGGAGCAGAGTGGGTTGCTGACAGCTGTAGGGTGCTTCCCAGATGTTGTTGTCTAATTGCGCCCTTTAAATCCGCCCAGCATTCGCACCTATGTCGGGTCTAATTGTGCATATGATCGCGGCCTATAACCGCTCTGAGACTCCGAGTGAAGGGCAGGAGATAAATCCAATCTCCTCCTCCTGCTCTTAAAGAATACATTACATCTGCATTGCCTTCCCATAACAGAGGTCTACATTTTCTCACTGTTTCTCTACATCACACAGCAAAAGTTCTACAGCGCGCTTCTGTCTCTTCCCAGCCCCAGTTCTGCTAGGCTTGCATATGCTGGAACCTGACAGTCACCTGTACTTCATTTCTTCAGTCATAACAAGAGGCTTTGATTGCAACTGCATCTTAAAAATTACCTCTTTTTGTTTTCTTCCTGAAGAATTAAATGAGGCAGCCATGGATATGAGGTCTGAAGGCCTGGTCAACTTCTCCTCTTTGCGAAACCAGATGACTGCTTTCAGGAACTGCTCGGATGAGAGCCTCTCATTTGAGAAGTTCTATATCCCCATAATTTATTGCATTCTCTTTCTGGTATGCTTCCCGGGGAACATCATTGTCATTTCCATCTATATCTTCAAAATGAGGCCCTGGAAAAGCAGCACGATCATTATGTTGAACTTGGCCATCACAGACTTGCTGTACGTGTCCTGCCTTCCGTTCTTGATACATTACTCGATCAACGGAGAGCACTGGGTCTTTGGGGGCTTCATGTGCACGTTCATCCGCTTCACCTTCTACTTCAACACCTATAGCAGCATCCTCTTCCTGACGTGCTTCAGCCTCTTCCGTTTTTTTGTCATCGTCTACCCGATGAACTGCTTCTCCATTCAGAAACGGAGATGGGCCGTCATAGCCTGTGCTTCAGTCTGGATCGTTTCTCTGTTCATGGTTAGCCCGATGATCCGCTTCATCGTTGTAAAAGAAAGAGAGAACAGATCCCTTTGCTTGGACCTGACTAATTCGGAAGACCTGGACTCTGTACGGTTGTTCAACTGGCTCCTGACAACATTCGCTTTCTTTTTGCCTTTAGTGCTTGTGACTCTTTGTTATGCGGTGATTATCTACAAGCTGGCCAGAGGGCCCCACACTCAAACTTCAGTCAAGCAAAAGGCTCGCAGGCTGGCTATCGTCCTCCTGGCCGTCTTCTATTTGTGCTTCTTGCCATTCCACATCTTCAGAGGCCTTCGCATTGAGCTAAAGATCCATCCAGTCAGCTGCAAGATCGAGAAGCAGATCCGGGATGTTTTCACTGTGACTAAATCCTTGGCTTCGTTAAATACTTTTGGTAACTTAATATTTTATGTGGTGCTGGTAGATAAGTTTCAACACGCCATTCTTTCTATCTGTAAACTGAACACGAAGAAGACTAAGAAATAGAGATGGATTTAAATGATGTTATTTATCAAAAAGACCTGAAATAATAGGTTACAGTTGAAGTTTGTCTCAACAAGTGACGTTTCAGCAGAGGAACAAGGTCTGTTCGTATGCAAGGTGTTTGAGGTAATCCTGGAAATAAAAAAGTCTCCATATTTTCTTTGGTTTCCCCCAGGTGTCATGTGTGATTGTGGCTTTGGATTCCAGACATTCTTCTGATCATACATTTCTGTTGCAATTTGTGTCAGACACAGTTGCTGATTCCTTACTCATTAATAGTAGAAAAGCTTGCAAAATAAAAGAGCTTTATAACATTATGCATGGTATGGAGAATGTGTACTGAGAAAACTTTTCTCCCTCCCTTATAATACTAGAAGCTGAGGTCACACAATGAAATTGATTGGCAATAGATAACAGGGCAGATCAAAGACAGCATTTCTTCACATACAGTATAATTAACGCTGAATTTGCTGCCAGTTTGTAGCGATGGCCATTAGCCTAGCCAGATTTAAAAGAGAATTACACAAAGTCATAGAGGAGAGATTCATCCACAGACGACCCGTTAGCCACAATGGCTAACTGAAACCTCCATGTTCAGAGGCAGTATGCCACAATTTGAGTTGCTGAGACGGTAACGGGAGGGGGCTTGTAGATTTCTTGCTTTCTTGTGGGCCTCCTATCTCATCTGGTTAGCATCTGTCAGAAACTGGGCGCTGGTATGTATGTACCCCCTTGAGTCTCAAGGGCCAGGTTCAAAGTCTAGGGTAATGTCCATAAACTCAAAATGTAAATTCAATTCGTTTAAATACAACAGAAAGCAACTGTGAAAAACATTCCCAAAGATATCAATACTAGTTCACTCTTGTCTCAGAGCAGCGTTCTACTCCCAATCCACTTTGCAGAAGGCAGGGGCTGCTCTGTGTGTTCTTCCGGAAACTAAGCCTGGAGCAGAGTCCGGGACCTCAAAAAGGTCTTCTTGCAACAGCAGCAACTCTTCCTATGAAGATGCTGGATGAGTCTTCAAGCTTGTCCATTGCCCGAGGAGCAGTTCCCTTTCCTCCTGGCAAGATGAAGCGGGGTAGCTCTGTACCGGGATGCTGATTTCAGTGCAGTCAATGAAGAGTTCAGCTGTCAGCAACTCCTGCCCTTCAGCTCTTCCCATCTATTGTAGCTCTTCCAGGGAGGACTGTTCAAGTCTTTCCAGATAGCAATTTCAGCCCTGTCTTCTCTTTCCTTTTTGGATTGAAAACTTGTAAAATAAGCTTTGCCCTTCAGAGAGCACTACCTTCAGTGCTTCTCAATCAATCGACCCTTCTTGTACTTTCAGCTAGCCCAGTCCAGTTTTATACCACCTCTTACTGTCATGGTGGCTCTTTCAAAAGCAAGCCCCATAAGCCTTTGCTAAACATGCAACTTAACACAAGCCTATGTACGCATCAGGTATCTGCTAGTCCAGTCTGACCTAAGGTCTATCTAAGTATCTGCAGTCTACTAATCAGTCCGAGGAGCAAGCCCCTTTTTTCCAGTAGGGTTGCCAGTGCTGGGTTGGGAAACACCTGGAGACTTTGGGGGGCGGGGTGCTAGGGGAGGGCAGGGTTTGGGGTGGGGAGGAACTTCAGCAGGTTATAATGCCATAGAAACAATCCTCCCAAGCAGCCATTTCCTCCAGGAGAAATGATCTTGGTTGTCTGGGGATCCATTGTAATAGCGGGAGACCTCCAGGTGCTATCTGGAGGTTGGCAACAGTAACATATGAGCCCACGGTCTAATCCTACAGGGCTCTTCTTAACAGTTCACAGCCTAGAATCCTATTCAGTGGTGGCGTACATATATCCCTGTGTCCTCTGACTACGTGTCAGTAGCATCCAGCAACATCTGCTAATGAATATGGCTGTTCCAGCCAGAACTTGACATGGAAGCTTCCAGGTCTGTTGACCAGGCCTGGGAGTAGAAGAAGGGGCAGTATTGTCCTCTGAGGTCCCAGCATGGCTCCCTAACCCTGATGCACCCATTGGGTCCTCCTGGCCTGGTTATATATGCTTCTGGATCAGGCCTTGCTGCTGCTGGTCCTTAGTCTTGCTCCAAGAGTTTCTGCTCCCCTCTGTCTTTCTACTGACCTAGTCCTTTCTCAGTTCTACCAGCTTTCTCATCCTTTTACTTGACCTTTGGCCTGCATCCTTATTCCAGCCATCCCCATCAGGATGGTCGTATAGACCGACCATGGCTTGCCGCTGGCCCAGCCTCTGAGCTGAAATTCAGCCTCCCAGGAATTTGCCCCTGTGTCCCATCTAACTCCAGCTACCACCCTTCCAGGACTTCTGCTTCATCTTCTGCTGGAGGATGAGACCGTACTGGTCAAGAATGACATCAGCTGGTGCACTCCCATGGAATAGTTTTTCAGAGGTCCAAAGAGAAATCGCAGCAGAATGAAAACTATGGGCTGCCCATTTTATTCTTTATTTTTTTTACCATGCCTGTGCCTTTGAAACCACACTGAAGCAATGGCATTAAGTAGGTGAAGCTCTCCCTTCGGCTTATCTCGGTGCCAAGAAAAAGTTTCATCCGTGGCACAGTGGCAGAGCGCCTGCTTTGCATGAAGAACCTCCCAGGTTCAGTCCCCTGGCATTTCTCGTTTAAAACGGTCAGGTTGCTCCCAGAGACCCTGAAGAGGCTCGGGCAGTCACAGCAGGCAATACTGACCTTGACGGACCAAGGGTTCCGTGTCAGCAGAAGGAAGTTTCCCATGTGTTCAGCCTGTGCGACAAGAATGCGTTAATGAGGCATACCTGCAGTGGTGATCTGTGTCAGCTCGCCTATTGCCTCTATCCGCTTGGCCACTGGGTGCTCGCTTCAGGATGGCCAACCTCCAGGTGTGTGTGCGTGTGCGGGGGTGGCGTTCTTGTGGAATTACAGCTGATCTCCAGACTATGGAGATCAGTTCCCCTGGAGAAAATGGCTGCTTTAGACAGTGGCCTCTATGGCACTGTACCTTGCTGAGTCCTTCTTCCTCCCCAAAGCCCACCCTCCCAAGACTCCAAATCAACAAGAGTTCCCAAACCGGAGTGGGCAACCCTAGGTGGAAGAGCAGATGCGGGTGATGGGTGAGCCAGACCCACGGTTGGTTCTGCGGGCTGAGTCTGAGCTGAGGGGCTCCAGCGATAACTGGCTGCCCGTGCTGAAGGGGGGGCACCCCGTTTGGCTTGCTCTCAGTCTGGTCTAAATTCCCAGTCTACTCTTGGTTTCTACTAGTGGTTAGAGTATCAGTTTGGTGTAGTGGTTAAGTGTGCGGACTCTAATCTGGGAGAACCGGGCTTGATTCCCCACTGCTCCACTTGCACCTGCTGATGTGACCTTGGGTCAGTCACAAGCTCTGGCACAGCTGTCCTTGAAAAAGAGCAGTTTGTGTCAGAGTTCTCTCAGCCCCACCCACCTCACAGGGTGTCTGTTGTGGGGAGGGGAAGGGAAAGGAGTTTGTAAGCCACTCTGAGACTCCAAGTGAAGGGCGGGGTATAAATCCAATCTCTTCCTCCTCTTCTTCTTCCTCTATCAGACTAAGATCTGGGAGGGCCAGGTTCGAATGCACACTCTGCTATGGAAGCTTGCTAGATGAACTTGGGCCAGTCACTCACTCTCAGCCTAACTGTTAAATACTGGGTTCTGGATGCATTGCAGAGATCAGCTCTAGTTTATTAAGTGATTTCGGCAAATTACAAGGACAAATAGCCGGGCTTGAGCCCTGCTTATAAAGCATGCAAACACCATACCAAACACATACCCACTCCCAGTGATAGGCTATTTACATCACACTACTTATCTATTGGTTTACTCCAGGATCCTGGCGCACTATTGTTCTAAAGTAGCAAGCCCAACCCGTTTCTGGTACAGCTTGAGGAATGGCTTAGTCTCAATACATAACACTAACCTACCTCACAAGGCTGTTGTGTGGATAAAGTGGAGGAGAGAAGGATGTAAACTGCTTTGGGTCCCCACTGGGAGAAAGGTGGGGTATAAATGAAATAAATATTTCTTTATAAGTTCCACAGATACCGCTGCTGCTGCTGCTGCTACTCTTAAGCCCAGTAAAAAAGCCCTGTCTAACACAGTGTTTACACTTAAAAAAACCGAAACTTTGCGAAAGCACCAGATAACATACTGGAGGACCCAAATTGAACATTTCTGTGTCAGACAGCAAGGCGTAACTCACCCAGCCATTTAGGGGATTTACGGCCAGGCTTTCTGCTTAAAACTTTTTTGAGGTGGCTAACAGACAAATAAAACTCGAAGATCAATTACTCTCAGATAAGATCAATTACTGAACCATAAAATCGCAAGACTGAAATAGCTGCTGAAGCATTAGCAATGGCAGTAAGTAGGTGCCGTTCAATAAAAGAATAACACCATTGTTTTACCAAATCACCTAAAAAGTCAGTCAGGCTGATGCCAAATTAATGTCCCCGGGAAGGGAATCCCTCATGAAGGAGGAACCACAGAAAAGATCTTATCTCCAGTTGCTGCCTGCCTCTAAAGTCAGGGGTATATGAAGAGGATCTCAAAGGGCAGACACGTTTATATTGGAACAGGAGGTCCTTCGGAGCTTGCCCCCCCCCTGTCTTGTTCTCTACCTGCACAATCAAGGGGAGAGACACAGGATCTCCAGCAGGCAGCTGAGACCACACCAGGCTGGGTTTTAGGGTACAGGTAGCCTTCAATATAGCAGAGAGCATAGGAGACTCCCCAGCCCTGAATAAAGGTGAAATGTTTAATCAGGGTCTATTCATGTGAAAATTACAGGTACACTTCTGGTAGGGCTGCCAGCTCAGGGTGGGAAAATACCGGAAGATTTGGGGGGTGGGGTCTGGTGAGGGTGGGGTTCAGTGCCATAGAGTCCACCCTCCAAAGCAGCCATTTTCTCCGGGGGAACTGATCTCGGTCATCTGGAGATCAAATGTAATAGTAAGAGATTTCCAGGTCCCACCTGGAGGTTGGCAACCCTGACTTCTGGGAATGGCTTCTACAAAAGAACTCTTTGGCTAGAGGACAGAGACTGTTTGTCGAGCCCAGCAACCACAATGAGTAATCTAAATAAGATAAAGGCATGCCAGTGTAGCATCAACAGTGTCTAACACAATCCTTTTGCACTACCAAGTTTATAATGCATACCACCAAGCACAGCCATGTTTCCCCCCCCCTGCTGGGGATTCCCATCAAACTGGAAACTAAGGATTTTGTGTTACTTTGGCATTTATATCTCTGTGCTCATTCCCACACTCCACATCCAAACTCTGCTCTGATCCTTAAAGCTGTCTCTCATTGCTGGTAGCCAAGTCAGCAGCTGTGGACATCCTGAGGAACTACAAATCCCATTTATTTTGTTCTAATTTTGAGCCAAAGGCTGCAGTTACTGTTATGGTACTTCACTAACTTAACACTGAAAATGCTACTGGGTTGAATTAGCTATATCAGTTGAATTTTTTTTTGATAGAATTCAGATCAAGTGGCTCTAGAACCTTTTCCTTTCGAGATTTTGTCACCTGTAAAGTGGTAAACAGTAGTAAACAATGTCCCCAAAAGTACAACATCCCCAGTTACCACATACAGGCTGCGGTCACATGGGCAGGAAAATGCGGGGGGGGGAGCATGGCTGTTTGCCCCGGGGCAAAATAACACGCGGTTGCGCGAGCAGACATCCTGTGGAGGTCCCATGGAGGTCCCATGGAGGTCCCGTGGTAGGGGGGAGGCTGCTGAGCTACCGACCTTCCACAGCCTGCAGTTCAGCATCTTAACCACTTGAGCCACCGCAGCTCAAACAGCATATACGAGATGGCAAAAACGCAGCATATATACGATGGCGTAAAGGATTCCAACTCCCCAACCTCCCTAGGAGGAGGGGTCACAGGGGACGGGGACTTGTGTGAGAGTGCCAAAGGACACCCCTGTCGCTGTCCTCAACCAGGCGGAACATCTCTGCCTTACATGCCCTTCAGAATGTTAACAACTCCCGCAGGGCTCGGACGTCTTCCGGCAGAGCATTCCACCAGGCGGGTGTCTTCCGGGAAAACATTCCACCAGGCCCTGGTCGAGGACAGCCAGACTTCTCTCTTTGCAGATAAAGCAGTCACCTCATATCCATGTGAGGGCATATGGAGTTAAGCAACTGATAACTTCCCAGGTGCATACAGGAGGATCACTTCCCTGTGGGTAGGACATGTAACACCTGGTTTTCTTTGTGAGGTGCCATTCAAAACCCAATCATGTGCACACAAGGTACATATTTTTTCATTAAAGAGAGGAAAACCTCCACAGGATTGCAAACTGTCTCTGTACAATCCAAGTCAAGCAGGACCACAAATAAATACAGCAGAGACTTTAAAAACACAATATTTGCAAGGAGTCAGTGTCAATAAGGCATACAAAAGGATAAATTCCATGCAAATATCTGGCTAGTACAACCCACACAAATTCAATGGTATCACAGAGCATTAAGGAGAGATGCATCTGCAGTGCAAAACCACTGCACGGAGAACTCCCCCACCCCCCAGCACTGGTTGATGACAGATTTACATAAACAAAACCCAAGGAACAGCAAGCATGACTTTGTACGCAAGAAGGATGGGGAGGGAGAGGGAATCCAAGGCCATGCGGTATCTGTACACAGAGTTCTGGACATGTCTGGGGATTTTCCACAAGCTCGTGAGACTGTGGCCAGCGTCTGGAGTGAATGCAGGACAACAGGCAGTACTTGGTCTGCAATAAGCGTTGTGGGGCCATCAAGCGTTGGAGCGACGGTAGACAATTTTGGGGGCTCAGGTGCTGAAACAAATGCAGTGTCTGCCTCTGAAGATCTTGTTGTGCTGGCAAACAATACGGCAGGGGGACAAGAGTTATCCCTGGCCAGACACGCTTGCAGCAAGCCAGGCCCCAGCAGCGGTGTCAGCATCTCAAGGATTCACCTTGGATGGTGGCTGTGCAGGTCTGGGAGGCAACGACGGGCATCCTTGCCTTCTCCTGCACCGCTGGTCCCAGCAGTGCAGTGCCTCTGTTGCTTGGGCAGAGAACTGACTTTGGGTGCCAAGCAAAATGGTCTGGTGGGCCGCTGTAGGCCTATGTGCCAGGGGTGGCCTGCCCCCTGTGTGTTAGAGCAGCAGTTCCCAACCTTTTCGGTATGGTGACCCACAAGTCCAAATTTACTTGGTATGGTAACCCATACCAAGAAACTCACACTAGTAACCATCAGGACACATTTTGCTTGATCAACATGTACATGGCAGTGAAGAAAATACATGAACTAATCTATGATATAGGAGATATTCCTTCCAGGGTCAGATCTTTCCTTCCGAAATACAAAAGAGAACAATGGAAAGGGACTGGGTTGGCCATTAGGGAGAGCTGGCCCACAACCCACATTCAGGGGCTTTGCAACTCCCTTTTGGGTCCCAACTCACAGGTCAAGAGCTGAGCTGGGGATTTCTTCATGCCTATCTCAGAATCTACACAATTAGCAAAGACCACCACAGAAGTCTGTGCTGAGAGAGGTTGTGATTTGTCATTTTTGAATTCTAGTTTTTCTCCCCAGAGAGTCTCAAAGCTGCTTACAATGAAATATCTGTGCCATCAATGAATGCTTGAACTCATCACAATTGCCTCCTGATGCTCAAAGTATCTCCAGGCGCTTTTTTCTTCCAGTGATTCTGCTGCCAGCTTTTTGCTGCTGTTTAAGTACTTCCAGAAACTCCTGTAAGCAGATGAAGAAGAACAGTTGGTTTTTAAAACCTGCTTTTCTCTACCCTAAGGAGTCTCAAAATGACTTACAATCTCCTTCCCTTCCTTTCCCCTCAACAGGCACCTTGTATGGTAGGTGGGGCTGAGAGACTTCTGAGTAGGGATGGGCACAAACCAGGAAAAAGTGGTTCACTTCGTGGTTCGTGGTGTGCCCAGTTTGTGAACCATGAAGCATTACAGACTTTTAGGCCAAATGAAATGGTTCAGTTTGTGAGGTTAATGGTTTGCTAGAACGGCCCCCCAGTAAGCTAGAGACACCAAATCAATGGGGATCTCTGACTGACTCTCCTCTACCTGCCTTCCAAGATTGGTGAGGATTGGATTTATGAGGTCTGAGTTAGGCCTCCTGAAGAAAGTGCCCCAGAAAGTGCTTTCTGGGGAAATGACTGCCTGTTATTTCCCCAGATAGCACTTTCTGGGGGCACCTTCTTTGGAAGACCCTATCTCAGACTCTGTATATCCAATCCTCAGGATCCCTTGCACAGGATCCCTTCGGTACACTCCTGAACCTTCTGAACCTGCACCAGGCAGTCATTTTGACAGGCACGGGTTCAGGAGTGTATACAATGGATCTTGTGCAAGCTAGAGATGTCAAAGTCACAGGGGACCTCCCCCAGATGCTCCTCTACATGCCCTCCAAGTTCCCCCCATTGCTTTGAAGTTTGGTCAACATTTAGATTGAGCTGAGACAGTCTGTCTGGAAATGTATCTGTTCGAGAACTGGCACGAACCTCCAAGAACACCTTTAAAGTTTGTGCTAGTTGACTTGCCACAAACTTCACTTTGTGAGCCACGAACCTGCCAAAATTCATCATGAACTTTAGCTCATGAGCTGTTTTGTGCCCATCCCTAGTTCTGAGAGAACTGTGACAGGCCCAAGGTGTTAGCCAAATTGCTCTATTATGTAATAAAGATGGGGAATTATAATTATTAATATGCAATTGGCTTATCTGTAGGATCTGACCTGTGTATACCAGAGTTAGAATTCCCAAGAACCCAGGAATAGACATGGAAGCTGGGTGGCTAAAATAATGATTTCTTTACTAAACATACAAACAATATTCAAACACTCACACACACACACAATACAGAACTAAGGAAGCAGAAGTGATTGATAGTTTATAGAGGGGTTATACAACCTGGTCCAGATGTGCAGAGGTCCATGGATTGTGGCCTAAACTCAGAGAGTTTAGGGGTGGACTGCCATTTTGGATTATGGCAGAAAACACATGAGCTGAGGCCATGTTTATGCTGGGATATACCCTATGGAAGACAATCCAGACCAATGGCCGGTCCTGGGGGCTGGTCTCAGGTGAGAACAATAGATTTCCTGGACCAATGATGAGTCCCAGGGGTGTGTGGCATCAGGATGGGCAAGGCCTAGATGTGACCAATGAGCTTCCAGAGAGGCAGGGTCTGGATTTAACAATAGAAGCCAGGTGTTGGGTGGCTAGTTAAATGGATTATTTGACCACTAATGGTCCTGGCCAGGGTAAACAAAAGGTGGGAGACGTCCCTGATTAGCATCAGGAAGGATCGTTAATAATTTGACTGTTTGATTGGTTTATCCCGGTATCTTGAGGGACAGAGTAGAAAAGACAAGTATTCAGACAAAGAATTAAATAGACTTTGGAAATGTAGATACTTTACCTGCTAGAACTCATTGTTATTCCATAAGCATAATCTCTGCCGGGTGGAGAGGGAAGACTGGAGGCCTGCTCTGAGGTTGCCTGTCACCTGAAAATGGAGACCCCTTTTTCAGAGCTGTGGCTAGCTCTATGTTTCAGAACCAAGAGTGCCTTCCTTGGCCTGAGTTTTGTGGGTCTCTGGGTCAGGTTAGAAGTGGGGTGCCCTTGCTATTGGGGCTACCCAAGAGTAAAAGGCAGTGCCTCTGGCAACAAAGGTCACTCAGCAGGCTTTGTGTGGAGGACTGGGGAATCAAACCTGGTGCTCCAGATGTTTGCTCCTCTTAACCACCACACCACGCTCAAGGGGTTCTGACTGTTGAGAGATGAAATTCACCCGGGGCCTGCTGATCCATGCAGAAGCAGAGCAGCTCTGGAAGAAGGCCGATTAGGTCATCAGACACGCCATGACAAAGGCAATCTCACTTTGTGCCTGAACCAGGTGACAGAGGTCCACAGACTGGTTAGAGTCTATAGCAAAAGGTTAGAACAAAATAAAGACCTCAGCTGTCTATCAGTATGCCAGTAAAGGCAGCACTGTCTACATGTATATGAAGCATGTGCCCTCCATTTGGGAATGCCAGCCTCTCCAGAGACAGCTCCGGGGTTTTCCAGGGGGGCTGCCCAAGCATTTTACCCAACAGGAACCAAAACTGCATCACCAAACATGCATGTAAGTAGTAAAATTTCAGGGGTGGACCACGATGTTAAAATTAGCCCTGGGGAAATAGTACCACAGTGGCTTCCATGCAGGCTCATGTTCAAGTTGAAGGGTGGAGTCAGCAGATCAGAGAGCACAGAACTGCAAGGCACCAGATTTTGTGTGTTCTACTGCCCTTGCACATGTGCTTTTTAAAATTTAAGATACAAAACTGATCAATTCATCACAAGGGATTATAGCTCCATAGCAGAATGCATTTAATGGGTGTTACAATTGGCTCAAGTGGTTAAGACACTGAACTGCAGGCTGTGGAAGGTAGTTCGAGACCCGAGTGTGCCGCATGACGGAGTGAGCTCCCGTCTCTAGTTCCAGCTCCTGCCAACCTAGCAGTTCGAAAGCAAGAAATTGCAAGTAGATAAATAGGTACCACTTTGGTGGGAAGGTAACAGCGTTCCGTGCACCTTGGTGTTTAGTCATGCCGGCCACATGACCACGGAAATGTCTTCAGACAGCACTGGCTCTTCGGCTTTGTAACGGAGATGAGCACCGCGACCCTAGAGTCGGATTCGACTGGCTTTCGATCAAGGGAACCTTTACCTTTACCTTTTTACAATTGCCTTTATACACAAACAACAAAAGAATTTTCCTTTCCTTTAATCTGATTAAAGCTCCTTGACTAAAAGTCTTGAGCAGTCAAAAATCCTTCTGTTAAGTAGCATCATCCAGACACAACACTAAACCAATGGAAAAAGTCTCGCAACAGCAAGAGTGAGGGTAGGGAATTTGTCAGATAAAAGGAGTAAAACTAGCTTGTGATGAGACAAAGATGAAAAATTATTTAGGTGCTGCACTAAAAACCCATTTGTAAGGCTAATATAAAGAGGACACTCCAATAAAATATGTATTAAGGTACCAACTTTCCCCCAAGAAAAGAATTCTGTGCACAGCAAAAACCACACCAAACATAACCTAGCAGATCTATTGTAGCACATACTGCAACCTGAGTTAGGTTTTAATAAATAATTTAACAATTTAGGCAGGATTTAAACTCCATTATGGCTATTGTAAGTGGTCGTTTTTTTAGTCTTTGTACTTCTATTTTTTAGTTTTGCTTAGTAAAGCCAACAACTATACCTCTCAATAGGGTCGCCCACTATGGGTTGGGAAATTCCTGGAGATTTAGGTGTGGAACCTGGGGAAGGTAGGGTTTAGAGAGGGGAGGGACCTCAGTGGGGTATACGCTGTAAAGTCCACCCTCCAAAGCAGCCATTTTTTTCCTGGATAAATGGATCTCTGTAGTCTGGAGATCAGTTGTAATACCAGGAAATCTTCAGACCTCAGCTGGAGATTGCCAAGCCTGCCCCTCATATTCCTCGGCATTTTCCTGGCAGTGGTCATAACCAGGGGTCATTTCCTGCGGGAGCGCACAGGAGCGGAGCTCCGGCAGTAAGGAGCCCAGGGGGTGTGGCACATGCAGCAAGCCCCACCCCCTGCTCCCAGCAGCCCTCAGTCGGGCCACAGGGAGCAAGAAGCAACCAGGTAAGTTGCAGAGCCCCCCCCCCTGCCTTCAGGTACAAGCTCTCCCTCCTCTGTGAGGGCAGATCTGCACATCCCCCTTCCATAGCTAGCAATCCAAAACAGTCCAGTGACACCTTTAAGACCAAGTTTTATTCAGGTACAAGCTCCCCCTCCTCTGTGAGGACAGATCTGCATGCCCCCCCCCCAATAGCTAGCAATCCAAAACAGTCCAGTGGAGCCTGAGCGGTGGGTGTTGCCTTCTGACACACTTCCGGTGATGTCAGGGGGTGTGGCATATGCAAACAAGTTATGCTAATGAGTTATGCTAATGAGCTCCTGCACCTCTTTTTCTACGAAATGACCCCTGGTCATACGTAACAATTTCCATGTAGGTAGCTGCATCTGCTGACTGAGAATTCACTTCATGCATTGCATCTGATGAAACAGGCTCTGCCCACAGAAGCTTAAACTACAATGAATCTTGAGTCCCGCTGCACCTTGAAGACCAACACATTTTTATTCAAGGTATAAGCTTTCGTGTGCACACACACTGCTTCAGATACACTGAAACGGAAGTTACCAGTCCATACAGTCCATCTGTTAAACACCTTTATTATGCTGTATGCTGATTTGCTGCCCAATCTCTACCTATATCTATGGACTGGTAACTTCTGTTTCAGTGTATCTGAAGAAGTGTGCATACACATGAAAACTTATACCCAGAATTAACCTTTGTTGGTCTTCAAGGTGCCGCAGGACTCAAATTTTGTTCTGCTGCTTCAACCAACATGGCTACACACCTGAATGTAAAATAAATCTGTCTGTCTGTGGTGGCACAAGATTCCTTTTCCTTCTTGCCACAATGGGTTACTATGGCTACCACCCTCTAGAATTTGTCTCAGGAATGTGTTACTTATTGTGGTGGACAGGGGAGGATTCGGCTCTCTCTTTTCTCTCTGGTCTGCACAGACCAATCAGATTCAAACAGGCTGAACGGAATACTGAGGTATGGAGGGAAAAACAACCCACCAACCCCAAACCTGAGGGGAGTTCAACAGTCAACAACCAACTGACAAATTGGGCAGTTGGGTTTTGGAGGGAAAACAGATTGGAGAGATCCTGGACTAAGCAGGGAGTCCAGTAGGAACAGTAATGATTGATTTTGCTGTTCCAAGATAAAACAGTTAACTTGTTCAAGCTGTTACTGAATTTAAGGCAGAATTGTGGAAAGGACAAACATTGTGACTTTTACGTATAACCTACTTCCCACCTCTGCTACCTGTCATCTAGCAGGCTGGAGTGGGAAGGAATTACAAGTCACGCTTATCAACTAAATAAACTTATTTGTTTTGTTATATATGATCCCCATGTTCTCCTCAGCAGAGATAACCCAGTACACACTCTGTAAGATTGAAGACAAAGAAGTCTGGACTCGAAACTGATGTGGTCTTTGGTACAGAATTAAGGAGTCCTGTGCACATGTGTAAAAGAAAGTGTGCTAACTTACTGAAAGTTCACTTTACCTCACACACCTTGGGCTGACTGTGGATCTGGTAGAGTAAACATAACAAGAGTGTATGGGTGGTGAGGTGATGCACACCTCTCCAGCCTGAGGGACTTGTTATTGGCAAAGTGGTATAAAATAACAAGAGAAAGTCCCAGATCAGGGGTTGTGCCAGAATTTCACTAGGGCACCTCAATATTTCTGTCTGTAGCTGTGTGATACACTCTTGCATCCGATGAAGTCAGCTCAAGTTTACAACAGCTTCATGGCACAATAAACTTTTCAGTCATTAATTGAGCCACAAGACTCCATCCAGATTTTGCTATAATAGGTGAACAGTACAATCCTGTGGAATATTTACATGGGAGTAAGTTCCATCGAATTCAGGAGGGCTTACTGTTGAGTAGACATGTATAGGACTGGGATGTGACACAGATCACATCTGATCACATCCCAATCTGGAACATCTCCTTCTTTGAGCCCCATCCTGTGCATGATTACACACATGTAAATCCCATTGTGTGCAATGGGCTTACCATGAAGAAAGCCTGCATACCGTTACAAAAGAATGTTCCTTGTGGCATACACCCATGCCTACCTCTGACTCATAAGCTTAGTGGAGGGACAAGCACAGCAAAGCCCCATAGGGCTGGACAGAACTCAGTAACTCGGAGCAGGGACTCTTCTCTTCAGTGGGGATGGTGCCCTTGCTCAGGGTAAACACACAGCCTAAGCTATGAAGTGCCAGTGCAAGATCAGACCTACAGATACCCTTGGCAGCCCCAGAGTAAACTGATCCAAGCAGTTTCTCAGTTGCACCTGGAACATGGCAACAGGACAATGGGTGTAGACCTGCTGGACCCCAGTGGCCCTTGAAGACATCAGTCCACTATGGAAGTTCAATGCTTAATCCAGGTCACCCCTGGAAGATTTTTTCACTCGGCTACCAGCACAAAGACTCTGAACACACAATCCTGATCACATCTCTTCACAAATATATGTATGGGCATCGGCAAATATATGCAGAAATGTTCTTCAGATCTTGCCCTTGTTCTTTTGGTGCTTTGTAGATCTGAATTATGGGGCATGTGACTGAACAGGGGGAGGGTTTGTCTAACAACTTTATATTATGAAATCTGCAAAGGGCTTCTCAGCCATATCTCAGGCTGTCCTAGTTTAACTATAACCAAACAATGGTTAAAACACCTGCCTCGTGGGGTCATAGTGCTCCATGGAAATGTTGTTTCTATTTGCCTATATGAGGGAATGTTAATACTGCAAACTAAAAATGGATGGAGTGAGCATACATAAGGGCCATAATTTATCCAATGATTTGTTTGTGTAAATTTTGTTCTAAATAATGAGTCAACAAGACTGCATTAGAAAACTGGATGAGAACTGTTCCATTGGAAGTTTTCCCTAGATTCGGTAAGATGGGGAAAAAAATTGGACCTAGATGTCGGACCAGGAGATGTAATATTTCCAGAGGGGCAGTGTTGTGTAGTGGTTAAGAGTAGCAGACTCTAATCTGGAGAACTGGGTTTGATTCTCCACTCCTCCACATGAAGGCTGTTGGGTGACCTTGGGTCAGTCAGAATTCTCTCAGAGCTCTCTCAGCCCCTTTTGCCTCATGAGGTATCTTTTGTTGGGACAAGAAGGGAAGGCATTTGTAAGCTGCTTTGAGACTCCTTAAGATAGAGAAAAGAGGAGTATAAAAAACAGCTCTTCTTCACATGAAGCATGCTGGGTGACCTTGGGCCAGTCACAGTTCTCTCAGAGTTCTCTCAGCCCCACCTATCTCACAAGGTGCCTGTTGTGGGGAGAGGAAGGGAAGAAGATTGTAAACTGCTTTGAGACTCCTTAAAAGGTAGAGAAAAGTGGGGTATAAAAACAGCTCTAATATATATGTGTGCGTGTAAACCATGGGAAATCTTTTTGTTTTTCATTTTCTCCTGGAAACAAACCCTGGATTTATTTTTTTTGGTGGAGGGGATTAAAATATATGCAAGACTTACTTTCCTACTAAATCTAGACCCTTTTTGCTGCCTTAACAATCGTTTCTAACTCCGAAATGCATCATTTCTAACTCGGAATGTAAAATTGTATTAATTGGTATTATTTATGGAATTTATTCATGGATTTATTTATTTATGACACATTTGTGGAATTCAAAACTTTTCAACACACAAAACTGGAAATAGCCACAACACTAAAGCTAGAGTGAAGTGCAAACTTCTGCACCCTATTTTATCTTAAGAACATAAGAACGTCAGAAGAGCCCTGCTGGATCTGATCAGTGGTCCATCTAATCCAGCATCATGGGGGGTGAATTGGGGGCCTGCAGTGGGAGCCCTCTTCCATTTGCTGAAATGTTTAACACAGGATCCAAGCCCTTGTGTATTATCTATTCACGCAAACAGCAGCAGCAGAATGAGAGAGACAAAGGAAGGTTTCCCAGCTTATTATTTTTTTTTGGCCAAAGCTTCTGTGCTTCTAACATGTGCTTGACAAACCAAATCCACAGGTGAAACTTTCCCCCATCCCTCTGTGGTACTCCTGTTCTGTATTTAAAGGAACAGAGGCTCTGCTTCACATCCATTTTTGGCAGGTAGCAACAGAAGAGAATTTCATAAAACCATTGCCCACTGGTAGACATGCAGTCTTATTCTGTGTTTAAGAACACAGCTCAAACAGAAAGGGTTGAGCATTAAAGGTGTTGAAAGGCAGGTGAGCAAAGATGCAATGCAAATAGCCTCTTTCACATCACAGATAACTTGACCCAAATGTTCTCTCTTATCCGGTTTTCTTTCATCATTGCATCTATCAGCGGAATATTTGTATCTCCACCTGCAGAGATGGTATTATACAAAACAGCTCACTTGGGGATCCTACTGACACGATTCTGGGTGGAGATGTATTTTGCTAGGCCAAGCTGCAGCTGTCACCAAGCCATTCACCTACAGAGACAGTTTACGAGCTGCAGCCTGTCATTTGAATAAACATCTGTGCTTTAGAAAAGGGGAGGGGGGTAAAAACTTCCAGTCAAACCACAGAAGGATAAATAAATACATGGCCTGAAAACAGCAGCCAAGGATTCACCTAAATCTAGTGTCCAAAACTGAACATTGGTGATGGTTAAAGTTGCTCAGATACTGATAACACTAAAAGGTAAAGGTAAAGGTTTCCCTTGCTCGAAAGCTAGTCAAATCCAACTCTAGGGGGCAGCGCTCCCCTTTTCCAAGCCCAAGAGCCAGCACTGTCCGAAGACATTTCCGTGATCATGTGACCGGCATGACTAGACGCCAAGGCACATGGAACGCTGTTACCTTCCCACTGAAGCGGTACCTATTTATTTACTTGCAATTTCTTGCTTTCAAACTGCTAGGTTAGCAGTAGCTGGAGCCAGAGATGGGAGCTCACTCCGTCTCGCAGCACTTGGGCCTCGAACTGCCGAATGACATTAAAAAATTCCTCTTAACTGGGCATACTGGCATGCATAATGTTCTCATTGGAAGATGATGATTGTGTTAGCAATGCATAGCCCAGTTTGCCCTAAACCTATCAGGGGTTGGGAGCTTAAGTACAGTTAGCTAGGGATGTCAGCCTCCAGGTGGGCCCTACACAGACTACACAGGGATCAGTTCCCCTGGAGAAAACGGATACTTTGGAGAGTGGACTTTATATCCCAGTGAGGTCCCTGTCCTCCCCAGGCTCCATCCCCAAATCTCCAGGAGTTTCCCAACTTGAATCTAGCAAAAAACAAAACAAAAAACCATTCACTGTCAGGGACCAGGGGGAACCTGGCAAGCCTAGGGTTGGCCACAGCCAGTACTTGGAGGGGAGACCACCCAGGAAGAGTGGGGTTGCTACACAGAGGAAGGCAAGGACAAACCACCTCTGCTCATCTCTTGCCATGAACCCCCAAGAAGAAGAAGAAGAAGAAGAGATTGGTTTTATACCCCACCCTTCACTACCCAAAGGAGTCTCAGAGCAGCTTACAAACCCCTTTCCCTTCCCCTCCCCAACAGACACCCTGTGAGGTAGGTGGGGCTGAGGGAGTTCTGACAGAAACGGCTCTTTTTCGAGGACAGCTCTTGTCAGAACTATGGCTTGCCCAAGGTCATCCAGCAGGGGCAAGTGGAGGAGGGGGGAATCAAACCCGGTTCTCCCAGATTAGAGTCCGCGCATTTAACCACTACACCAAACTGGGCGTGAGGCAGCTGTGACTTGACAGCACAGTCTTCTTTGTGTGTTTGATAGTCTGTGTGTTTTGCAGAGTTCAGTGTGCTTTTGGGTTCTGGTGGTGGTGGTAAGTATAAAGGCAACTATTCCGTGAACAGACACCAAAGATAGATGTTCACTCTCTGGACACGTATTCCTGGTTACCGGCAGGGGATGGTGGAGTAGGGTTGCCAAATCCAGGTTGGGAAACTCTTAGATTTTGGGGGATGGAGCCTGGAGAGGATGGAGCCTCAGGGGGGCACAATGCCATAGAGCCCACCCTCCGAAGCAGCCATTTTCTTCAGGGGAGCTGATCTCTGTAGTCCGGAGGTGAGCTGTAATTCTAGGGGATCCCCAGATCCCACCTGGAGGCTGGCATCCCTAGTTTTCACAGACTGTAGGCCAGTTTCTAACTTACCTTTCCCAGAGAAGGTTGCTCAAGAGGCCATGAATCTGCCCTTGACGCATTTCAGTCTGGCTTCAGTTCTAGGTAGAACAAGGATGGTCTCGGCACTGCTGTTGGAGGATCCCCATTTACAGACTGAGAAAAGGAATGCTTCCTTATCAGTCCCTGTTCAAGGAAGAAAAGCAAAATGATAAATATTTTAAATTAAGTAACGGGCCATGCAGGAACCGATGCAGACATGACAGGATTTGTTGACCGCTCGATCATGGAAAAGTAGGAAGTTATGCTCTTAGCCTATTCTGCAGCCCTGGGCAAAACTCCAGGATGACATTGCAGAATCACTCATGCAGGGAGGAGGGTGATCAACTGTAAGGTGGTGAAGGCCCTCCAAAACCCTATCCCTGCCTACTGCCCTTCCTGCCATACTTCCCGAGACTGACGCGGTGTGGAAATATCAGTGGCGACTGTGCAGTCGCGGAGGCTTCAGGGCAGTGGCTGGGACAGCTGGCTGTAGTAAGGTTGGGGGCTCCTGACACACAGCCCCCCCAGCATGGTGCTCCGGGACGCCTGTTCCGGATGCCCTGTGACTAAGACTGCCCTGAGGATAAGGATGCACTGTCTTAGAAGAGGTCAAAACAATCACCTACTCTGCAAAGATAGATAGATAGATAGATAGATAGATAGATAGATAGATAGATAGATAGATAGATAGGAAAGAACAGTGTTAATTCTGGCACAAAGAAACCAGGGATGTAATTAAGAAGACATTTCTAAAAGCTCAGACATTAATTTGTCCTCTCTGCTCTAGAGTAACATTCCAGATATCGGAAACTAAGGCTGTTCTGTAAAGTCTCTAGAGTTACGCTTGACTGACTCAGCAGCCAATCCTTTCGCTCCAGCCCTCTTCCGTATTTGCATGTTTGAAAATTCAGAGCTCTAAATGGCAAGCAGGGCCACACCATAGAGTTCAGACATTCCCGTCCTTCAACGGGCATGTCGTCATTACATCCTAATTTCCATTTGAGCATATTTGATTTACAGTTTGGCTCGGTTTTGATATAACCAAGCTTTATCAACAGATTATGTAAAATCATGGACAAATCTATTTTTTTAATTGCTTGCTCGGTGGTTGTTATTTTTTTATCTTATGACAATTATTGTAGTCACATGCTTGATTAGGCACATGCATTGATATTCACTTCGTTGTTACAACCTCCAGTGAAACCAGTTTATGGCCTTGTAATCATAATTTTCATGATGACATGACTCCTCGGTAAAAAGTGATCTATAAATAACATTTCATCTCTACCGTCTGTGATTTATGTTGCACCTGGGAGGCTACCCTTTGCTACATCTGGGAGCAAGTGACTTTTCATATTATTTTAAAATGCTTGCAGAAGGAATCCATCAAGATCGGTGCCTTGAGCCATTAAAAAATTCTAGGCCCCCCCACAATAGTCCAAGTGATATATATTTTAACGTTTATCCAGCTTGTACCAAAGGGGCTTGAGGCAGCTTCCACTGAACAAACTTCATCCAAGTAACAAAAGGCCAGCGACTGATTCAGAGCTGGGCTCTGGGGAACAGGAGATATACACTGGATTTCATTTTGCTTACTGATGGCATTGCCGTGAACACCAAGACTTCTGCAATCCTCGTTAAATAGTTTCAACGTGTATATCTTGAAGAAGTGGGGAGACGGAACAGAATCCTCTAGTATGGTGGGCCATAGAAAATGTCCCTGTTTTTTTAATCAAAAGGATCTGTAGCTTTGATGTGAATGCCTAATGTTTAAATCTGTTCCATTGGGTTGGATCCAGCCAGCTTTGCTGATGGTGGAAAAGGAACGAAGGGATCCCCTTTGATCACCACAACCCACCCACCCCCCGTCCAACCAAACAAAAGCCCTATGCTGGAGATCATGAGACCTGCATGGACAAATGCCATATAAACTGAGGGATGAGTGGAAAAGTTGTCTGGATTCAACATATTGTTTGTAACAATGGCGTGCCTGACAGGAGGCTGAAGTTGGTTCCTTATTCGCACTTCCTTATTCATTCCTTATTCGTTACTTATTCGTGTAGTCATTCAGAAACACTAAGGAGAGTTGGAAAGCTCTGAACCCCAAAATAAGGTCTGGACCACCACATATCATATACCCCCACATTCACAGGACTCTCCCCTTCGAGGGGACATATCCTGTATCCTGCTCCAAAGCACAGTTCTGGTGCCAGCTGCTCCAAAGTGCATTGCCCCCAGACAAGCACACAGGCAGAAAATGAGGCCAGGCTGCACCGCGCACAGAATGTGTCCCCTCGAAGGGGAGGGTCCGCTGAAGATGGGGCTGCATGAAGTGTGGGGGTGCGAACCTTATTTTGGGTTCAGGGGTCACTTCCTTATTCAAATCTGCTTTGAAATACAGGCATCGGGGAAGCCCTGCGAACTGAAGCTCGTGGCATCGGAACCGGTGTTTGGACCGGGCATCACTGCATGTCACCCTGCAGGGCACAGTCCCCAGAGCGTGGGGATGTATCATTTGGGGTTGTTCAAATATTTTATGGGGGTGCAGCCTGGCCCCAGTGTCTGCCTGTGTGCTTGTCTGGGGGCAACGCACTTTGGAGCAACTGGCACCGGAACCGTGCCTTGGACCTGCGCACAGAATGTGTCCCCTCGAAGGGGAGGGTCCGCTGAAGATGGGGCTGCATGAAGTGTGGGGGTGCGAACCTTATTTTGGGTTCAGGTGTCACTTCCTTATTCAAATCTGCTTTGAAATACAGGCATCGGGGAAGCCCTGCGAACTGAAGCTCGTGGCATCGGAACCGGTGTTTGGACCGGGCATCACTGCATGTCACCCTGCAGGGCACAGTCCCCAGAGCGTGGGGATGTATCATTTGGGGTGGTTCAAATATTTTTTTGGGGTGCAGCCTGGCCTCATTTCCTGTGCCTGACCAGTGACTTAGCCAGACATAGAGGTGCTCCTGAGGAATGATCACAGCGATCTGGAGAAGGAGAGACTCCTGAAAAGAAGGATGATTTAAGAAAGTTTTGGAGAATGGGAAGATACTTTGGCTGCGATCACACACACTAAATAATGCATTTTCAATCCACTTTCAGTCCACTGTCCAACTGGATTTTACTGTGTGAGCTGGCAAAATCATGTTGGAAAGTGCACTGAAAGTGTATTGAAAGTGCATTATTTAGTATGTGTGATCGCAGCCTTTGTGTATCAGGTCCTCATAGCTCCTAGCCTTGGATCTGTAATAATTGCAAGGCTTTAATTTGCATATTTTTGAAAAACACCGAACACATTGTAAGCTTTTGAAACGCAGAACACAAATGGAAGATTATTTAAAAATACAGATATAGAAGATGCAGAAGTGTATTATATTTTGTAATCCTGTTCAGAGAAGAGCATAGTTTGGTTCAAAACAATGAAAGTACAAGTCTGAGGGCCGGGGCTGGTGGTCTTTCAAATTCCTTTCCCCAATAGTACTGCTGGTTTACTACCTGTAAAAAGGTAAAGGTACCTAACTGAAATTCTACCCCTTTCTGAGAACAATTGTGACATCCTGTGGTCAATCAGGGGAATGAATGTTGTTGAGAAAATAATCATAGTAATAATATCTTCTGCTTTACCTCATAAATGCAGCTAACTTACCGAAATGACAATGAGTCGTAATGAAACAGGACCTCAAATGTTTTCAGCTGGAGGAGAGACCTATCCTGTTTTTAGTTTTGTTTTTAGTCTTTTTGAAGTGGGTATCATACCCAGCTATGGGGGAGGATCCTTTAAACAGATGAGAGATTCCAGCAGAGGCCTATCTTTCCTTTAAAACTCTCTTTCCAGTCTTTTCCAGCTTGTGTGATCTGGGGCTCACCTTCAAAACAGTGTGTGGGGGATAGATAAGTTCCTGAGTGCTGTGCGGCTGAAGAAGGGTCTCTCATTCCCTCTCTCCCACCCCACATCCTTTCGCTAGAAAACAATGGCCAAAGGGGTGGGTTGTTTTCCCCACTGCCAGTTCCACATGTCTTCCCGTGGCCACTGCCCCTAGCAAAAGCTTGCAGAGCGGAAGGGAGGGAAAGCTGAAGTACCTCCTATTGCTTTGCTCAGGAGCTAAATGGCCTCTCCCACAACAACACTGCCTTTCAGGTGAGTCCTGGGTTACATGTGAAACCAGAGTTGGGTCAGGGCTTCCCCCAACTCAACTTGCATTTCATGTATCCTGTAATCAGACCCTTGCTGAAATGACAAAATGAAAACTGATATCCTGTTACCTGCTCTGACACTCTAAGGACACCGTGGTTCTAAGCGTGAATGAATGGGCAATAAGCACATTTCCAAATAAGTACCATTGCACCAGATGTACTTTTCTCTTTACATCTTCTCAGTCTGAAGCAAACTTAAAGCCTGCTTTGTGAGCTGCTGAAAAAATTGTACTGCCTGCTGTAACTATATATATTTCAGCAGATCACACAACAGGCTTTAAGTATATATACCTGCGTACTTGAATGTGTGGCTACCTGCTTTCCCCTTTTTAAATTTTCTTTTGATGTGATTTTACTGCTACTTTTAATGCTGTTTGGCCCAATCCATTTCGTTGACATGTCTGTTCTGTCAAAAGATCTGAATTTGTTCCTTAATTGTCCTTTCTTTCATCAAAGGGCTTCGCCTGCTAGGATTCACTCAGCGCCTCTGAATGATATGACCTTTTCTCAGCAGGGACACAGTCTTCCCAAAGGACAAACGGATTTATATTTCCCCTCACTTACACTCACTTATTGCCTAGAACTGATATCTGAGAAACGCACACACGGTTCTCTAATCCTTATAATCTATAATCCTTTACCACCCACACGTATCTCTTTTCGTAAGGCAAGCTGCTAATTAGAATGCAGATTAGTAGAGCTGGAATTTGTAGTCGCAGAATATCAATGAAACACAAACTCTTCGCTGAAATATGAAACCGAGCTGTCCTCGAGAACTTCTCTACGTGAGATAATTTTCTAATCCTTCCTTAAACCCTTCCCTCCTATAGTTGGGCCACAATCCAGCACAGAGTTAGATCATTGAAATTAATTGGCTTAAGCATGCCTAACGCTGAGGTGGATTGTGGCCCTGGAGTACCCCCCCCCCCTCAGTAGGCAGGGATTCAGGAGGCTTTCTTATTTTAATGAGAAACATTATCCTTTTATATTCGTATTTATTACATAGTGCCTTTTATACCAAATTGGCTTTTAAAAGAGCTTTGTGAACTTTTGTGACAAAATGCACAAAACACTCTGCCGTACTTGAGTCTGAGATGCAGACATTTTAAAAGGGGGGAGGTGTTTCCTGCCATCCCGTGACCGAGGTATAAAATACAACTGAGAAGGAGAGAGTAGGCCCAGGGTATGAAGAGGCCTCCCAAGGGGATGTGACCATTCATAATTGTTATATGTTGCTTGTACTTCAGGAGACCGTCCATAATGAGCAGAACACTTAGGTTTGGATCCCGCAGCAACTCTCTATGCCTCCCCCTTAGGTGTGGGTTAGGAAACACCTGGAGATTTTTAGGGTGGAGTCTGAGGGGGCGGGGTTTGCGGAGGGACTTCATTGGGGTATAACGCCGTAGAGTCCATTTCCCAAAGCATCCATTTTCTCTAGGTGAACTCATCTCTCTCGCCTGGAGATCAGATATAATCCCAGAAAATCTCCAGCCACTACCTGGAGGTTGGCAACCAGAGGCTGTGGCAGCTCAAAATGATCCCTGAAACACTGTTTCTGGGGGATATAGGACCCCCCAGGAATAGTATGAGGGGGAAGTTGGGAATATGCAGTGAGAGGGATGAATTGGCAAAAAGCCACCTCCTCGGTTTGTGGAAATTTCCCATGGGATCAAGTGTCCATAAGTTAACAAAACAGAAATCCAACTGGGGCGCCTTAAAAACAACATTCATACCAGCATGAGCTTTTGTGGACTGGCGCATACTTCCTCAGGTAAAAATGGGAAGAAAGAAAATATTTTTTTCTCATTTTTACACAGGAAATTACAGAAGGGGAGGGGGGAAGCGGAGAGTTGAGCAAAGAGGGGCCTGGTGTCATAAAGCAGGTGCGGTGAAATGGCTTTGGCTGTTACACACAACCAATGGTTGAGAGCATTTGGAGGTTCTAGCTTCTCTCTTGTCCAGTGGAAAAAACCCAGAATGGAGAGAATAAGGAAAATAATTTCCTTCCTTTCCATTACATCCGAGGCCGTGAGCTCTGGCCCATGAAAGTTCATGCTAGAATAAATGTTGGTAGTCTTTAAGGAGACACTGGACATCTGTGTTGTTTTGTTACAGTAGACTGACACAGCGATCCCATTGGAACTGTCCATAACCTGCCAGGCTAAACAACAGCTGCTAGAGCACTTCCTGGTCTCCATCACTTGGAGTACCTGAGGGATTGCCAAGACATCAGGATCGCAGTGAGAAATGAAACAGATGCTTTTTAGAAAGAAAGAAAGCTCCGTCTGGACAGCTAGACTGGAGTCCAGTAGCACCTTAGAGACCAACAAGATTTTCAGGGTAGAAGCGTCTGAGAGTCCAAGCTCTCTCCAGCTGACAAAGGTTTGTCGCTCGAAAGCTTATACTCCCAAACTCTGGTCAGTCTCTTGAGGTGCTGCTGGACTTCGAATCATAGAATGTTAGAGTTGGAAGGGACCTTGCAGGTCATCCAGTCCAACCCCCTGCACTCTGCAGGAGCATAGCCAAAAGATAGCCCTACAACATACCCGAAAGACGGTCGTCCTGACAGGGGTCATTTCCTGCGGGAGCACACAGGAGCGGAGCTCTGGCAGTAAGGAGTCCAGGGGATGGGCACATGCAGCAAGCCCCACCCCCTGCTCCCAGCAGCCCTCAGTCGGGCCACAGGGAGCAAGAAGCAGCCAGGTAAGTTGCAGAGGCCCCCCCACGGCCTGCCTTCAGGTACAAGCTCTCCCTCCTCTGTGAGGGCAGATCTGCACGTTCCCCCCCACCCAATAGATAGCGATCCAAAAGAGTCCAGTGGAGCCTGAGTGGTGGGTGTTGCCTTCTGACACACTTCCGGTGATGTCAGGGGGTGTGGCATATGCAAATAAGTTATGCTAATGAGTTATGCTAATGAGCTCCTGCACCTCTTTTTCGACGAAATGACCCCTGGTCGTCCAGCCTCCGTTTGAAAACTTGAATCTAGCTGTTCAACTGCAAACCAACACGGCTACCCTCTGAAACTATCTGCACAGACGATAATCCTTTCTGTCACATCTTAGGAGCGTTAGTATTTTGTACCATGCTTTCTCAAATAGTTGTCTCCTTCACTCTCACCACGACCCCATGAGACAGGAAACTCCTCGAACGCAAAGCTTCAAGGGGAATTCAGTTACCTTCCAGAATTCATATTAAAATAGGGGGGAAGCCCAGCAACCTTGTTTCTGAACTACAAACCTCTCAAATGGCTTAAAGGAAACCAAATGATTCTTTCGTCTGTGTTAGACAAGAAAGAGGGTCCCCTAGGGTTCTTTTTAAAAAACCAAACACTGATATTGTGTTTCCTCTCCTTTGGCTAGCCAGACCACATGGAAAGGGAACTTCTGCCCTAATTATAGTTATGCAGAAGTGGGCATGAGATAACAGAAAGTTTTCTAACGTACAGGGCAGTTGAAAAATAACAGTTCTTTCAGGAATGAGGTGAAAAAGGAAGGCTTGGGCTGAGTCAGCTGCGTTCCACAGGCACTGTGCTCTGCTGGGTGAGCACCTCCCTTCCTCTGCTGCTAGCACTTCCTTTTGCACAAAGTAGGGTTGCCAGCTCTAGATTGGGAAGTACCTGGAGATTTTGGGGGTGGAGTCTGGGGATTGTGGGGTTTGGGAAGGGGAGGGGCCTCAACAGGGTACAATTCCTCCAGGCCCCACCTGGAGGTTCCAATCTAATAGCCTAAGCTAAATGCTGTATGCTTTTTTTCACATTAAATATTCAAGTAACAAGTCTAAGTGTTTTACGTTTTTGTATTATGAAGTGTTCGTAAGTATTCTAATATCCAGTTTTCTATCGTTTCATACATATTATGAAGTGTTCGTAAGTATTCTAATTATGAAGTGTTCGTAAGTATTCTAATATCCAGTTTTCTATCGTTTCATACATACACAATGAAAAAAATACAATAACATAAACCAATCACAAGATAGAAAGCTCGTGAATAACAAGACTGAGGTATGTATTTAGAAAGTCACCAAAGTGAAAAAGGTCCTTTTTAAACAATGGTATCAATAAAGATATAAACCTTGAACCGGACCACTAAATGCCGAAATGAGCTTGTCAAGGCGTAGAACTCCACAATATGTCTACATAGGTGTGGCAATCCTTTGAACTGAACTACTTCTAATGCAGATCCCAGATAGTCTCAGGTGTTTCATACCTTCATCAGAGAGTCTAGTTCATGCAATCTTCCTTTGGTAATTCTATATTTGAGCTGATGGAATTCATAACATTTAATTTTAAAGCAAAAAAACCCTCTCAATATACATCAAATCAATACAATGCCTTTAAAAAGCAGGTTACCTTGTCATTAATCATCAAAAGCACTTTATACCTCCAAGTAAAGTGTTTTTGATGATTAATCATAAGGTAAGCTGCTTTTTAAAGGCATTGTATTGATTTGATGTATATTGGGTTGTTGTTGTTTTTTGCTTTAAAATTAAATCTTATAAATACTATCAGCTCCAATATAGAATTACCAAAGGAAGACTGCATGAACTAGACTCTCTGATGAAGATATGAGACTACCTGGGATCTTCGTTAGTAGCCGTTCAGCTATTCATGTTATTCAGGAGCTTTCTATCTTGTGATTGGTTTTTGCTATTGTATTTTTTTCATTGTGTATGTATGAAACAATAAAAACGTGGATATTAGAACACTTATGAACATTTCATAATACAAAAACAAAAAACACTTAGACTTGTTATTTGAATATTGTTAAAAAAGCATAAAGCATTTAGTTTAGGCTATTAGATTAGATTCTCGTGTTTGTTAACTCACCTGGAGGTTAACAATGCTAGCACAAAACCTCCTGGAAAACCATCGACCTTGGGCAAACAAAAGTACTAGTAGCAGAGGAAGGGAGTTGAGCTTTGGGTGGAGTGGAGCCTATGCAGAACAAGATCATAGAATCTGAGCCATAGTTGCACTTTGTTTCTACAAGGAGATGGGGCATCTTTTAACATTCAAAACCTGCAACTTTAAAAGCAAAGACTGAACGATTATAAACAGGGAATAACATATCTGCAGTACCCAGTGCCTGCCTATGTATATAAATGTTATATATGTTAATTGTTTTATAACCTGCTTTTAGCCTGAGGACTACTATGAGGATCATTTAGGCTGACAACTGTTTTATTTTTCTGGGGTTTTATGCTGCTTTTATGATCCTGGCTGTGAATTTTAATGATTTTATATTTTTATTTTGAGGCGCCTCAAGCAAGTCTCTGAGAGGCAGAAAATAAGAGAGCAATCTTAAGCGGGTTTACGCAGAATCCTGCTTAGGTCTATCCAATGGAGCTTATGGCCAGGAGAGGAGCTGATTGGTCACTGTGTGAGACAAGGATGCTGGACTACATGGACCACTGGTCTGATCCAGCAGGGCTCTTCTTATGTTCTTAGAGTTGCACTGCAAACATTTTAAATAAATAATTAAAACAGTGTCAGTCACATCTGCATCTATGTAGTTTTTGCAGATGGTCATATATGATCAAACTTCTCTACAATGGTTACTATCTAACTTGGGAATTTCTAAAGGTTATCATTTTTCCCTCATGATTCCTTTTCAACACATGGAGAGGGAAAGTGTTAGAGAATGAACTTGATATTTTGCTTTATGGACTTATATGTATTGCTACACACACAATGAACTGTGCACACACACTCATAGCCTCAGAGAACTGTACATTCCAAGACACCTGTTGTGATGCAACACATAGAAGGTGCCTGCACAAGCCTTACATGTAAATGAGGTTTCAGTTACACAGTTACCAGCCTGGTGAAGGAGCACACACCTCCATTATTGCGAGCACTAAGAAACAACAACTTGAGAAGAGACAGCCCCCATTGCCCATCTAGTTGTGATCACGTACAACACATCACTGCTTTGTTCCTGCTTTGGTATTTCCTGCCAAATGGACATTTGGTTTACAAAGAGGATGGCCAGCTTGATCAGCACTTCAATGAAGCATCCTGACGCCAAGGTTTCACACCTGCCCAGATGTCTTCCTTGAGTAAGGTTTTAGATTTCAATATTGACCACTCCTTACAGGCAACCTCCCACTCCTATAGGTAACCAACAGGATTAGTTTTGGGACGGACTAACAAGAAGGTGGGTCCACAGGTTGGAACAGTGACCTCCCACCCAATGGACCACCTATAAAAGGTAAAGACCATTCACCTGGCCCTTCCTAGCTAGCATTCCCCGCTACAACCCCTGTCTGCTTTATACTCCCCTTTTGTCCAGCTTGCTATCCCCAAACCCTTCCCTCTACTTTGATCGCTTGATCTGCAGTCAAGAGACCCACATGTGCTGGCTGGTTCTAGTCATGTAGATTTCTATTTCTTCCCATCCATTCGTCACTGGAACGACCAAGCTGCGAAGACAGATAAGTATCACCCACCATCACCCTACCTGCTAATGCAACTGTATTTCTGAGGAACTTGATTGAGTGTGTGAGTGCATCAGTATTGTTTGTATGAGATTTATTTTCTTTAAGTAAAAGACATTTATTTTAACAACACCAGCCTCGACTCCTTCTCTGGTAACCTTTGGTGGGAACAGGACCTTGGTGTAGTTGGCAAGAACCAGTTTATAAATTGCCAATTGCTGTAAATAAAGCAATTCGGCTAACAAAAGAAAAAACTCATACTGCACTTGTGATCGTGTAAATGGTTTGAGTTCACCAAAAGACTCTGCTTAACGTCTGAACAGTGCACTGAAAGGTTTTTTTAATCCGTATGGCACTTTGTATAATCTGTTTTGTTATAGATTGCTTCCACACTAGTTGGTCTGGATTTGGAATTACTATAATTCATTCACTTCAGGCGACATCTCTGGCAACCATTACAGGCCCTACCATTTTCCTCAGATTTCAGTTGTTGCAGTTTTTTAAAACAAACTCGTAACAGAACTGCCACATAAGGATGTTCAGTTTGGGCCGTCAAAGTGCTATTCAATTGTTCCTCAGGGCTCTTGCTCCTTTAAACGTTGTTCTTTCCCTTTTGCTTCCATCTTTTCCATTAATTGCTCCTCATGGCCAGCCATAGTTTCCCTGAATCTATCAAAATAATTGGGTTTCGGTGGTGGAAATGGGATTAAGTATTGCTTTTCTCCTTGCAGTCAAAGCCACTGCCCATTTTTAATTTTATTATTGTGGTTTCATAATTGTGTCATCACAATAATAAATAAAAAGGAGCATTTTGATTATAAAGAGGGGGGAAGTGGATACCCCTCCCTGATGGGAACAAGACCTGATAATTAATGATTTGGGAAAGCTGTGATCACAGGAAATGACAGAGAGTGAACAAAGTGGCATGTGTTACATGTGGTAACTTGGATCCCATGAAGCACAGGTTGCAGGACTGTATGGACCAAAGGAGGATACAGTGTGGAGGAGGAGCCAGATGGATGCCCCTCTGGTGCCAATGGAATTCCGTGCATCACTGTGGATAGATGAGTAATTTCCCCTGCTTCTGCCTGTACACCCAGGGTCATATGGCTTTCTGTCAATGCAAGTCTTGCAAATCAAGCATTAGCATTTTGGAAGTCAGACTACTAGTTGTGCTACTTGCACAGATTCTGCTTTTTGGACTAGCAGAAAAGAGTTGGAAGGGAGGAACACTCTTCCTAGTTAAACTTGGGAAAGTAGAGCTGATGGACCAGTACTCAGAACACTCCAATTACCCCCCTGCTTGGAAGCATTCTTGCACTTGCTGTGCGTAAGATTAATAGCTTTTGTCAGCCAGCTTGGTGCCAGTTTGGAGACCCAGTTTGGTGTAGTGGTTAAGAGCAGCAGACTCTAATCTGGTGAACCGGGTTTGATTCCCCACTCCTCCACATGCAGCCAGCTAGGTGACCTTGGGCCAGTCACAGTTCTCTCAGAGCTGTTCTCTCAAGAGTAGTTCTCTCAGAGCTACTACTTCACAGGGTGTCTGTTGAGGGGAGGGGAAGGAGACTGTAAGCCACTCCGAGACTCCGAGTGAAGGGTGGGGTATAAATCCAATCTCCTCCTCCTCCTCCTCCTCCTCCTCTTCTTCTTTCAGTCCCCCCCCTTCCAGTTAAAGTCACACAAGCGACCTTGGGTTCTGGAATGAAGAGGAGGTTGTGGGGCAGAGATCATCAGGGCCAGGAGTATAGGTCAGCAAAAGCTCCCCCATATTTGTTCAACCAAAATACAAAATGAGTATTCACCAACTTTGCTGCTGTTTAATGAGTAGTACTTTTGTGAGGGTTTTTTTAAAAAAATCTATATTTATAGATAGTGTTGATCCGAAAAGTGTGACAGTTAACAGTATTCTAATTTGTTGCTTTAATGTGATTTGTTTGCAGAGTCGGAGTCCACTGTTTCATTTCCAAAACATGGTAATGTATTACAGGAAAAGGCTTATCCATTAGGAACACTAATACTTCTTATGAATATTTAATACAAAATGTCACCGAATAAAATTGCCATTAAATATTTAAATTAGGTTCGCATTCTCATATGTATGCAGATGATTCATTTCCCATAAAACACTTCTCCGTGCACTAATATATCACTCAGAACCTGTCAGTATAAATCAGATGTTTAGGACAACTTGCTCCATCAGTAAATGAATATGAAACACTTCTTCAAATATTAACACTCCGTTTGACGCTTGCCTCGGCTGAGGTCTGAACACAAAGGAAAGAAAATATTGAGATAACAAAATGAACAGGGCCAAAGAAAGCACCTGAATTTTACATATGTGGGGAAACTGTTTGGTACTGGTGTAAATAGCATACCAAAGGATTATATGCCTCATGAAGAGGTAATCTGGTGTAGTCTAGGAGGAAGAACCAGCAGCACATATTTGTAAAATTGCTGCTGGAGCAGTTATGATTGCGACTTTTTGGCCTTCGAGCATATATGAAGTATAATATAATATTAAGTATAATATTTAGAGGAGGCCGAGGGAACCTGGAGGATCTTTCCAAGTCCCCAGTACAGCAGGAACAAAATACAGCAGCTCATCTATTGGTAGGGTTGCCAGTCTCCAGGTATGGCCTGGAGATGTCCCAGAATTACAACTGATCTCCAGACTACAGTTGCCGTGGAGAAAACGGCTGCTTTGGAACTGGACTCTGTGGCATTATACCCTTGAGAGGTCCCTCCAGTTCCAAACCCCACCTCCCCCAGGTTCCAACCCAGAAATCTCTGGGAAGTTCCCAACCCAGAGTTGGCAACCTTATATTGATGGGAGCATGTAGGTTATAGGGGGCAACTGGCAGGAGTCGGGGGTAGGTGGGAACTTACTGAGGGGCGCACGATTCATCATCATCCCAGTGCAATGATGCAGCTTCCCGCACAACCTGGAAGTCATGACATTGTGCAGCAGGCAACACTCTAGCATTCACCAAAACTCTATGGAGACCATAGAGTTTTGGGGTGAATGCTACAGCATCACACACATGGCACCATTATAACACTTCTGGGTCATGCTGCAAGTTGCATAACATGGGAGCGGTGGCGCAGGCGGTAAATGAAGCCTGCAATTCTATCTGGCTGAACAGCTTCGGCTGTTCGAGCCCCACTGTGGCTGGGGTGAGCTCCCGGCCCATGTCCCAGCTCCCATCCACCCAGCGGCTCGAAAGCCTGTTAAAGGGCAAGTAAACAAAATGGGTACCTGTTCTTAGAGCGGGGGGGGGGCACCCGTCCTTTGTGGTGGTGTAGTGGCGGAACGACGGAGCAGCAGAGTGGTGGTGGCGGAGAGCATGGCGGCGACGGCGAGTCAAGCGAGCAGGGCTGGGCTGATGGAGCACGGAGGCGGAGCAACGCAGCAGGCTGGAGCCTATTGGACAGAGGCCGCAGCAGGAGCACGCGCTGACGTGCCCTTTGCCCAAGCCCGTGGAACCACAAGCAACTGAAGGAAGATCTACACCAGAAGACCTGCGCCAGGAAGTCGCCACCACCGGATTGAAAATGGACTCCAGACCTGATTCAGGCTTATGAAGGAGTCATCAAACAGCTTGTAGATGTGATGATATTAGGCCAGGACCAGGCAAAAAATGGAAAGAGGCAGCAGAAAGCCACTTGGTTTGATAGGGAGTGCCTTGAAGCGAAGGCCCATGTACGATCTTTGTATCAGATTTATAGGAGTTCTTGTTGTGAGTATTTCCCAACAGTATATTTTGAAGCCAAAGCATCCTTAAGTAAATTGTTCAGAGAGAAAAAAAAAGCCGCCCTCCAGAAAAACTGGGAGCCTCTTCTCCAAGCCACAATTAGCAATGATGCTAGGAAATTTTGGGCGGTGATTTCCGAGGCTCTAGGCAGGAACAGAACTACGAATTCCCCAATTACCGCCAAGGCCTGGTACGAACATTTCCTGAAGATCTTTTCGGTAGATGGAAGGAGTGAAATTGAGGATCTCGAAATCAGTCTAGGGGATTGTCCCGAGTGGCCGCCGGTGCAGGATGTGGAGATTGCCACGCTAATTGCTCAAATTAAGGCTGGGAAGGCGCCGGGACCAGATGCAATTCCCCCGGAGGCCATTAAAGTGATTCCGGAATGGTGGGCGTCCTTCTTAGCAGTTCTATTTACTGCTATAGACAGGACAGGAATAATACCTGAAGCATGGACCAATGCTATTATCGTTCCAATTTTTAAAAAAGGTGACTGTAGATCACCTAGTAATTATAGGCCCATTAGCCTGATTTCCATACTAGGGAAACTCTATGCAAGCCACTTGGCGTCTAAACTTAAGGCCTGGATGGCTGAACAAAAAATCCTAGGTATAGAACAAGCAGGATTTTGTCAGGGGAAGTCAACTCTGGATCACTGTATTGTGCTAAGTCACTTAGTGAATAAATACAAAAAAGGGAAAGGGTCCAAGTTGTATGCTGCCTTCCTGGATCTGAAGAGTGCTTTTGATACTGTCTCAAGGGAGCTTCTATGGAAGAAGTTAAGGCTGTTGGGAATTGAAATGAGATTGCTCCTGTTGATTAAGAAATTATATACAGATACCACTTGCCAAGTAAGAGGCTCTAGGGATGGTGATTTAACCCCGAAAATTTCCATCAAAATAGGGGTTAAGCAGGGCTGTGTATTGGCTCCCCTCCTTTTTAATCTTTTCTTAAATGATTTGGCCACGGGGTTAGAGAGGATTGATGGTCACAGCCCAATTATGAGCTCGCGACCGGTGCCCCTGCTATTGTTTGCAGACGATGCTGTAGTTCTTTCTAGGTCTGAAGTAGGGATAAAGAGACTGTTGGCACATTTTATAGAATATTGTGAGCTGAACGGATTATCTGTGAATTTTGACAAAACTAAAATAATGGTGTTCGGAGATTCCTGGAAACCCATCAACTGGCGTGTTAAGGGTAACACCATTGAACAGGTGAAGTGTTTTAAATATTTGGGAATTAACTTTCATCATAGTGCAAGGTGGGTAGCCCACAGATCAGAAGTAATTAAATCTGCGAACAGCTGTGTGCTAGCAATAACCCGTTTCTTTTTTACCAAGGGTAACCAGTATGTTCCTGCGGCCCTAAAAGTGTTTCAGCACAAAATTGGAGCGAAGCTTCTTTATGGGGTGCCCATTTGGATCACAGCTTTTAACAAAATGGTAGAACAACTCCAATCCAATTTTGTGAGGAAAATATTAGGGTTGCCCCTGTGTGTTTCCTACGCCGCTATTTGTTTGGAAGTCAATATGATACGCTTGGAAACAAGGGCTTGGATAATTACCTTCAGATTTTGGCTACGTTTGCACTTTAGGAACTGTCCCAATAGCCTTATTACATATCTGTTGGAAGAGTCTCATTGCTCTGAGTGGTTTGCTGCTATAGAAAGGAAAATCGTCTCAATAGGGTTATGCGTGAATGATATGATGTCCTTATCTGAAGCACACATCTTTGCCCTGCTCAAACAGAGATTAATTGATATTGAGATGCAAGAGCTTAGAGCCTTGGCTTCTGGTAGATGCTCCCCTTTAAGATGGGCACGTTTTCCGATCAACACCCCTGCACAATACTTATTGGATTTGACTTCTCCACAGTTGCGTAGAGCATTTATGCTGGCCCGCTTTAACGTGCTCCCCTCTGCGGGTTTAGCAGCAAGATTTAAGAAAATCCCCTACTCTGTTAGGTTTTGTGATTGTGATTCAGAGGAGATTGAAACAATCGAACACGTATTCCTCCACTGTAGTTTGTATGATGACATTCGGGCAGTCTATCTAGAAGCCATACTTAAGAAAGATGTCAAACAATCAGATGACAGAATGTTGTACCGTTTATTGGCTTCACAAAATACAGTGGTTATTGAAGCGGTGGCTAATTTCTGTAACTGCCTTATAATGAGGAAGTTATGTGTTTAATCAATGAACTGAAGGGTGACTGTTTATGACTCTGATCCATGCCAATAAAGGTTTTGAATTGAATTGAATTGACCACTCAGAGCCCTTATGGGGTGAGCGGTATACAAATGGAATGTAAATAAATAAATAAATAATCGCTCAGTGGCGACAATCCCCCCTGGCCAATTTCTTCCTCCTGCCCACCTGAGTGGTGGCAGCCAGCGGCAGCGGGCAACAGATCTCCCTCTAGAAGTGGACACAGGGTAAGCCTATGTAGGTGTGATCATATTATGCCCATTTTAAAACAGTTTCACTGGTTTTCTCTATGCTTCCAGGCTCAATTCAAGGTAGCTCTTACCTTGAAAGACCTTAATGATCTGGGATTCATACGATTCTGAAAACACAGTCACAAAAAACTCCCCCTAATGCAAAACAGGGATGTTGATTTACTAGGCAAAGGCAGCAGAAAACTGATTTGCCCCTGGTATAGAGAGAGAATCTCTACCCAGCAAATAAGAGGGGCCCTTTACTCTTTGACCTGTGATATAAAGAGATATCCTGTGAGGAGGGGGGGAGTTACTTCAAGTATGGAATAATGACCCCTTTCTTTAGCTGGACCATTCATGGGTACTGCAGGAACTGTTGCAACCTTGATTGGAAAGGACATGTGGTAACAGTTGACATTTATGTTTGTAAGAAAAATGTGTTGCAGCATCTGCTTGAATGGCTTAATTAACTTAAGCCTTGTTCTGATATCATGCATACCATATCTGTCATGTCTGGTGGACAGTGAGGCTTGCTTCTTGTGTTGGTGCATCTTCCGGAGTGTCAAACAAAGCTTTGAATATCGGCCTCCAGTCTAGGATTCTCGGTGTTCCTACCACATGCAGGAACTTCCTAATTTTTGACAGTAAATGCTTTAAGTTATTTTTACAAATGGCTTTATAATGGGAGCTTTGGACACAGTGGTGGATTGGAGGGCTGCCCAGGAAAAGGGCCCATATTTCAGCTTGCCTTGGCCCCAGCCCAGCCCCAGCCCCCACCAAAAGAGAGAGAGAGGGAGGGAGGGAGAGAGAGAGAGAGAGCCTGTCAAGCCACGAGGAGGCGGTGCCCAGCCAGCTGAGTGGGTGAACAGCTGAGGCCATTTCTTGCTGTAGTAAACTTGGGCTGAGCAGGCATCTCCCAACCCTCAGCATAGCCGAGGAAGAGTGGGCTGGCTTGTGCCCACCCTTCTCTTTGGTCTCAGGTGGCCACTGAGTTGTGGTGGTCCTTGTGGGAGAGAGGCGGCCCACTGGGATTCCTTCCTGTGGCCTTAATGGCCAATCCTCCTGTGTGGACAATATCTGGTCTCCTGGGGTGGTTACATCATCAGAGAGCATTGAGACATCCATCTCACTTCCTGCATCCATGTCAGACTTTTTAAGACTAATGATGATGTTCAGCAGACTGACGAACTGGTATGGTATGCCAGCACACTGACAGCTGGGAGCTATCAAGTCTTGCTTATTATGACTTATTAACTAGTAAGATCTTATGATCTCTGTTGGAGACAGCTTCTTCAAGGTTCACCTGACATTGAAATAACTCTGAATGTATGTGAATAATTTTCCTTGCAGTCTCTGGGAAGAGAAATCTTGAGCCAAGTCCTCCTGGACCTTACACCACATCATCTCAGGTAGCTGATCTTCCATAGGAATTAGGAATGGAGCGTCTAGGAAGAGAAGGCAAGAGCAGCTGAGGGGATGAATTCTAACTCTGGAAGACAGTAGACCCCCTTTAGATGACGCGAGGCTAAGGCTATCAGCCATAACCCATGCTAGAAAAATGTTCCAGAAACACAAAACAAGACTCTTTCGACTAAGTTAGCATAATTTCCTGTTTGTATTGAACTTCTTGATTTTAGTTATCTGATCTGGCTAATGAAAACCTGTGATCTTCTTTTCTGTACCATCATTGAATGTTATTTAGTGTTGAAACAGTAACAGTATTGGAAAAATTTAATAAAATATAAATTTAAAAAAATTAACTGAAATTTAAATTTGTAAGTGTATCTATTGCTTTCTGTTTAATCTAAAACAGCAAATAGCGAGAACCTAACGGATCTAAAAGGTTCAATGAGGCCCCAAGTTAACTAGGTAGTCTGGGCCCACCCTGAATTCCACCCCCATGCAAACATTTCACGCCCCACCAGCTTTCTTTGAGTGTAGATAGGTGACCTTTGATTTCCTCAACAGGCAACTTCAGGTTGGTTCCCATGTGGCGAGTGTAATATGTTACCTAGCCCTAAATGCACTCCTCTCTGCATAGAATCAGTCTTTCCCAGCATGTTTTAGCCTAGTAGGCTGAGTAATTACAAATTTGCTAAATTTTACTAATGAATAAATTAATCATTCTCACATTGCTAGTTTTAAAATTAAAACCATTTTTAAAAAAAACCCTTATTTATTTACAATGTAATTTTTAAAGGCCTACATTTCCATTGCAGCCAGTAAGACTTTTTTCTACTGCTCCCAAGGAAAACATATCACCCATTACTTGATTTCCCAGTTGAGTCAGTTTCTGTTGCAAATTCACCTGCTCATAGAACAGTCAGAAATTCCTGTTAGAAACCAGAGACTGTTCTGGAGCTAGAGCTGTTCCATCTGCCCCTTAGATGACACAGAAGTGGCAATTTGGGCAGGAAATAGGAGCAGCATAATCTTATTGCTAGATTCTTGGTTGGTTGGCTTGTTCTTTCAAAGTAGGGTTGCGGGACTAACCACTTTCATGGGCAACCTCCTAGTGCTGCCACCCCCCGATGTTCAAATGAACAGCAGGAGAAAAAGGGAAGGGGGGCAGCATCACATGGTGAAGCAACGTCACTTCACCTAGCAGTGATGTCATCACATTGTGGGATGCTCTAGGAATTCCCTCCTTTTTTACCATAGAGTTCTTGTTTTTCGATATAGAGACTGGGGAAATTCCTAGTGTTGTGTGATGCAGTGACAACACTTCCAGGTACTTGCCTGGAAGTGATGTTGTGGCATCAAGGGATGCTTTTTTGTCAGTCTCCACACACCTCCATCCCCTCTGGTTGCCAGCAAAGGGCTTTCAACCCTGTTTTAGAGACAGGGTGTATACCATGAACAAGCTGAAACACTACGGGTTTCTCATTCTATATTTAGAATCTAATTTCATCACAAATCAGATCCCTGTCTCTTTTCTCCTCAATGCCAAATCACCCATAGGACTTGGAATGCCCATTGCAATGTGCTCTCATAAAAGGTCTATTCCAAACCCAGGGAATTAATCATTCCAAATGATACTGCAACTGGGGCATGTCAGGGAAGCTCATAACAATGTGCCGTCCAAACCGGTCAAGATCTGGTCTTGGGGAGAGATCAATGACTGACTGCTAGCAGATACCACTGTGAAATGAAAGTATTAATAGGCTGTTTCTATGCCTCGGGCACTCTGAAATACCTGCTGGAGAAAAATGCTTTCATCAGACAAAGAGGTGCATCAAACCACAAACCAATGAATTTGTTTTCCTCCGGACCAGTGTCATTCCTGGCGAGGGGAAACAATCTGTTTTTCGTCTTCCAAAAAGTCATCAGTAGAAAATGATACAGCATGCACACACTATCAATTACCCCACCAGGTTGCTTAATAAGCCCGATGACTAGGCTAGCTATTATGATGCATCACATGATGGTATGTGAGGAACACACACTTTTTGTAAGCCTGGGCAGTAAATACTCACCTCTGCTACACATACACTGTGGGTTGGACAATTTCTGAATTGGCTGCTAGGTATAGCATTATTTTGTTACTCTGCTTCAGAAGAAGATTTTGAAGCTAATACTTTCCTCCTTTTTACTCTCAAAGATTTTTATGGCTGTATGCTTTTTATGTCCTGACCTGGATAGCCCAGGCTAGCTTGATCTCATCAGAGCTCAGAAAATATGCAGGGTTGGCCCCGGCCAGTATTTGGATGGGAGACCACCAAAGAAGTCTACGGTCACTATGCAGAGGCAGGCAATGGCAAAGCATCTCTGAATGTCTCTTGCCTTGAAAACCCTACGGGGGTCATCATAAGTCAGCTGTGACGTGACGGCAAAAAAAGTGTTTATACTGAAAAGAGGTAAAATGATCAGGTGGTAAGTGATGTGAGAGACATCTGCCTGGAATCCTGGAGAGCCCCTGCACACAAAAGAGACAATGCTTTCTAGGGATGGACACAAATCAACTCACAAACTAAAGTCTGTGATGAATTTTGGCCACTTCATGCTTCATGAAGTCAAGCTCGTGGTAAACGAACTTTCTACGAACTTTCAAGCTGTTTGTGGAGGTTTGTGATGGTTTGTGACATTTCCAGACGGACTGTCTCTGCTCAACCAAAATGTGTACATAACTTCAAGGCAACAATTTGGAGGGCATGTAGAGGAGCATCCCAGGGAGGTCCCCTGTGACTTTGTTGTTTCTAGCTTGCACAGGATCTCTTCTATGCATTCCTGAACATCAGTCATTTTGAGAGGCACAGGTTGAGGAGGTTCAGGAGTGTACAGAATGGATCCCGTGCAAGCTAGAGACACCAGTCTCACAGTGGAGCTCTCCTGGATGCTCCTCTACATGCCCTCCAAGTTTGATGTCTCTAACTTGCAGCAGTCATTTTGACAGGTGCAGGTTCAGGAGTGCACAGAACAGATACTGTACAAGCTATAGACACCAAACTCACAGGGAATTTCCAGCGGACTCTCCTCTACCTGCCCACGTCTGGTGAGGATTGGGTTATGGCCTCCCAAAGAAGGTGGCCCCAGAAAAGTGCCTTCTGGGGAAATGACAGGCGAACACAATGCATTGAACAAAGTGCAAATGTGTGTGATTGTCAAGCACAATTGTTTTTATTGTCTTAAAACCTACGCATTCATCTGGAATTCACACAGACAGGAAAAACTGCCTACAAAAGTACTGGGTTTAGAGGTGCCGGTTTATCATCTCTGTTGAAAAGCAGCCAAGAAGCCATTAACCATCATTGATGTTTTTGTATGTACATTTTTACAACTTTGAGTTTTGAGAAACTGCATTCACCACTTGCCACTGACACTGAAAGTGTGAGAAGGATCCTTAGATCAACAGAAACATTAGGCACACTATCCAGGAGTTTTTGTTGCAGTATGAAGAGAAGTACTCCTTGTGGTGGCATAGACTTTGGAAGTCTTCGAGCTATTGCTATAAGTTCACAGCACAGATATTCAGCATCAATATCTTTGTTTCCATTGTACATAAATGTTTCCAAATTCTTGCGGCCTTAAGTATATCTTCAGTAAATTTTTGTGGATATTGTATATATCATACAAGAAGCCAAATATAGAATTATATTGTTGTAGCTGTTGGAATCTTTCTTCAACAGATTATTGGGCCATGTCTAAGACAGCATAATAGAAATCTACTTTGGTGGGGGGGGGTTGTGTGGGTTTGGTTTTTTTTGGTGTTTTGGTGTTTGGTGCACCTTGGTGTTTAGTCATGCCGGCCACATGACCACAGAAACGTCTTCGGCTTTGAAACGGAGATGAGCACCACAACCCTAGAGTCGGACTTGACTGGCTTTCGAGCAAGGGAACCTTTACCTTTACCTTTAGCTGTTGGAATCTTTCTTCAACAGATTATTGGGCCATGTCTAAGACAGCATAATAAAAATCTACTTTGAATTTCCGCTTCGGGCCTTGTGGTGCCTCTTCTCGGGCCTCATACTCAAACTGCTGTATCTTTCTTTTTCTAATTTGTTCTGTCTCAAAGTTTGGTAGTATTTCTAGCTGCTTTGCAATCTCAGTAGCATCTATCAAAACTTGTAGAAAACCCTCATCACACCGACAGCCCACAGGGTAATTCTTGGTCACTAGCAACTGGTTTGTAGCTGAATTTAAATCAGCTTCCTTATTTTGTAGAAGCTTGCTTGTAAGATTAATTTCAAAAAGGATGTTGTACCATGTAACAAGGGATACCACAAACTTGAACTTACAAATTGCATCAGCAAGGGCCTTAGATTCAATTTGAGAAGTATTTCGATATTTTTTTTAGGCTCATGTCATCAAAGATCTCCATTAAAGCATCATATATACTACCAAGATCATATCTCAGTGGTTTCAAAGCATCAATCTGACTCTCCCATCTTGTTTGACTCAAAAGAATCTTATTCACATAGGGGAGAGTTGTGGTGTTGCATGTTTGCTTGGAAGAAAGAAAATTGCTGGGAGAGGATCCCACCTGTGGTCACCTCAGGGATCATGCCACTGTTGCTTGAGTCTAAGTTTGTTCACTTAGAAAGGAATCCTACTCACAGTCTGATCCTATGCTCTTTATTTTATTTCCTTTATATATGGTCTACCTTTTTCACTGAGACTCAAAATGGGTTACACAGTGTAAGTCAACATAATAATTCACATGAGGCATCTAATAAACAATGCAATAAGACTAGGATTAGAGCAATTTGAAACAGAGCAAAAATAATTATGCTTGGTATGTCAAACAATGCAGAAAATGATATTGCAAAGGTAGAGAGCAACCTAACCCTAGCCCCCAAGACAAACCAAGCTCAACCCTGGGTACATGAGAGAACAGAAACTCAGCATGTGCTCACTTCTTCACATACATTGAAATAGATTTCCTCAAATATTACATGCAGGCAGGGGGAGTTAGTTATCAGGAAGAGAAGATTAGAGCCAAGATGCATAAGTAACTGAACAATAAATACAGCAAGATTGGAATAACAGTATGGTGGGGCATGTAAAGAGCAGTTCTCTAAATAGGACAAACCCTACGCCAAAGCATAAACGGTCACAAATCTGACATAAAGAATCACAAAACTGAGAAAACTGTACAACTACTGCTGCAAAAGAGGCTACTTGGTTTGGCAACTATATCAATTGAACAAGCCAAAGATCCTAAAGGAATTAGTGACAAAATTTGCAAAGGAAAAGGCATGCAAAGTGATGTGCCTGAGACTTAAATGTTAACATCAAAATTCACAGGATTATTCAAAATGATTTGTGAATTGTGTACCAAAACTGTTTTCTATTTGAGAAATAAAATCAAATATTGTTGTATTACTTATTTTAACATTATTTTTTTTTAAAAAAAGAGTAATTTCAAGTTTTGTGCTTTTCATTTTTGCTTTCTACCTTGGTAATATTATTTTCTGCATTGTTTGACACACTGTGGGTTAGCATTTATTAGCTGAAGAAGATTTGTGCTCACTTACCTCTGGACCTAAATTCCTTATTATGTGTCTCCCGTGCTGTCAAAAATAATTTCACGAGCAATAAGAATTCTACAGGACTATTGTGAAACACTGTCTTGTTCTTCTCTCTGTCTTTTTCTTTACTTTCTTCTGAGCCTGCTACAACACCTTCTTAATCCCTTCATTCCTTAATCTCACTCTCTGTTTTTACTCCAACATGATTTCCCTCCCCCCTCTCCTGCTAACTGCTAATTCTGTTCTAGTCAATTGCATAGAGAATTCACCCTTGGAAGATTTATGACAGGATTCCCACTGTTTATCTCAACTTCTTCCTTTTTTACTAGAAAATTTACACATGATAGATGTGTGACAGATTTCACACCCTAATGCTGATTGTCAGTTCTGCGCCTCTCTGAGGTCTGCGCTCTAGACGATCGCCTAGTTGACCTAATGGTGGCCAACCGAACCATTTTTAGACTGCATTCAACACACTTTGTAAAGAGAGACATAGCTTCTCTTTCCATAGTTCTCCTTCCAATCCCCCTTTTGTAGGAATAAAGCAGGGTAAAGAGACACAGGGAAGAAGAGTGAATCGGGGGTGGGGGTGGGGAATCACTAGAGAAAACCTGAAGGAATCAGAAGAGAGCAAGGAAGATCTATTGCCACAGTGGCAAAGAAAGGATTGAAGGAAGAAGTGCTCACTATGCCCTGTCATGTGTTGGCTGGAGGGAAGGACCTGGCCTGTGAGAAGAGGGCTCTGATGACTCTGAACATTCTAGAGAGCTTTAGAAAGAGATCTCCACGGCAGGCCTATGCAAGCACGGTCCCCATGCAGGACTGCACTGAAGCTATGAAGATCAAGGGGGAGGTGCCTTTATTCAGGCTGGCACACAGCCAAAGCCTTTGAAAAAGAGCCCTTTTGAATCCAGGTCTATCAAGCCATGCCTGCAGGGTAAATTGGTGACAGAAAGAGGCGGCAGCTCTGCTGTGTGATTCCCGTGGGCAGATAAGGCACAGAGAAAGGATGTTTAGCACCATCTTTTAAAACCACAGTAGACACAATCCTGAGGAGGCTCCTTTTGAGCCATAGCAACAAAGTAGAAAACCAGAAACATTTTTTCTTTAAATGTAGTAAATTTGTCACTAGAGTGACCATTGATGACAAAGAACTTTTAAGAGAAACAAGTCTCTTCAGCCTCAAGAATACGGTTGTCCGGATGTGATGGGATACCAGTGCTTCCGCGATCAGATGCCCGCCTGTGCCCTGCATTTTCTGGATACTACACTTTCCCAGCTACTTTTAAACTCCGCATCTTCAGCCGGATGCTACGGGTTGGAGACGGGTGCACGATGCTTGCCAGATGTTGCCGTATGATCGTGCCCTTTTAATCTGCCCGGCAGTCATACCTCTCGCACGCAGAGGTCATTTCGGGGGGGATCGTGGGGAATCGCAGTTCCCCCAGGTGAGGTACGGGGGCGGGGCACATTATGAAGCCCCGCCCCCTGCTTCTGGCTGCCCCGCTTCCGGCCCTCATTCAGCGAGGAGGAGGCAGGAGAAGAGGGAGGGTAAGTTGCTTCCTCCCTGCCTCTCCCCACCCCTGCCTGCCTGCCTGGGGCCAGGGAGGGCCTTCGCGGGGCTTCCTTGCACTCCCGTCGGCCTTGCAGGTCCACCGCCGGGCCCCTCATGGGGCTCGGCAGTGAAGCTGCAAGGCCGGCGGCGGCCGGGACCGTTGGGGGCGGGGTGTGTGGCCTTATGACACACTTTCGGTGATGTCAGGGGGTGTGGCATATGCTAATGAGTTCCCCTAGCTCTTTTTCTATGAAACAACCCCTGCTCGCGCGGCAAATTCTCCATGTGACCAGGACTTTAGTTTCATATCAAATTATAGCAATTCTTTAAAATGAGATTTTGAATTTCAACATAATTCTTAAATGATCAAATGAAGACTTTCTGAAAGTGTTCTTCACAGGCATATAAATAATAGTTCAAATTTTGTTCAGTGATTCTTTGCTTTTCATTTATATATACTGTCTAGTAATATACTAAGGCCAAGGCTGCTATACAGTTACCCTGCTCTGAACATTGAACTGAGATTTCATTGAACTATTATCAGTAATGCTGCAGAGGAAAATTTGTATCAAAACGTGTCTAGCATATTTCAATGATCTGAAACTAATCTGAATTATTTCATAAATATTACCTACAGTAGTTGATTTTATTTTCAGAGACTGTGAAATATGCATCGAGAATTGGGAACTATAATGAAACATTGATCTAAACGTTATAAATGGCTATGAACTGAACTATATTAATGCTTAACGGTACCATGATAAAGTGGTAATCAGACACAGATTGCATGTTATCACTTTTAAATCAATCTTTTATATTTTATTTAAAACATTTCTAGCCAAACTGTCCATATAGCTTCATAACACAACAAATGACACTCCAATTCTGAACACATCAAACCATCATGTAAGATATAAAGCAGCAAGAATACAGGATAAGTAAACTGAGACCAGGTGAGTGATTCCCCCCTCATGGTGTGAGCTATGCCTTTAGCATTCAGAGCTGTAAGACTGGGAATCATTTCTCTCTCCCAAGAACCACCACTGATTCTGCTCCTGTGTGAAGCAATGGAACCAAATTATGTGTACAACAGCAAATGAACATTAACCTAAGCTGATTAACCTCAGCCATTTAAAAGCCAATCCAAATAAGGACATTAACCAACTCCTCCGAGAAACATTTGGCTCTGGAATCTCCTTTTTTAGTCCCTTGCAGATATGACTATGCAAGAACTCCAGTAACAGTGTTCCCTAACATTTTACTAAAAATTAAAATTGAGGGAAAAGTACTACTGTTTTGCCAGACCCACATTTTAAACACACAGTGGGACAGCGGTCCCCGCATTCAGCTCCACCTTCTGTAGCTGATGGATAATCCCTCTTCTTGGCCTTGGATAGGATCACAAATGAAAGCACTAAATCACCAGCCTGGTGCTACCCCTTTGCACCCAGTGTAAGGCAATGCCTGTGCTGCCTCTGTGCTTTTGCCACCCCTCTTGGCACTGCAGGAAGTGCTGGAGGTGAGGCAGGGCCTTTAAGGTTTGATGGGCCCATGATGCTAAGGCCCCACCCAAAGCAACACACCTGTGAAGAGGCAGGACTGATCAGCATGGGAAAGTATGAAATCCCAAAGGAATGGAGAGACTTGGGAAGGGAGGAATGGGAGTTGGGTGCTTGCACGGAGGTGGTGATTAGGCTAGTTTTGAGAAAGAAAGAAAAAACCCCTCCATGAGCCCTACTATGTTGGGAAATTTCCAGCCAGTCTCCTATCTTCCATTCTTGGCCAAGGTACTACAGCAGTAGCAGCAGCAGCGGCGGCAACAGTACCAGAAGAGATTGGATTTATAATACCTTGCCCATCACTTGGAGTCTCAGAGCGACTTAGGCCCCTGCCACACGGGGGGGGGGGGAAGCACCGTCAAAGTGCGGCTTTTTAAAGCCGCACCAAAAGAGACACACGGCGGCGGGATCACATAGATCCCCTGAGCTGCCGCGCACTTCCTCCCCGGCACGATCAGATGCCAGGGGGAAGCCACTGAAAGGGGAGCGAGGCAGCCAAACTGCGCATGTGGACGACGGGTGCGGCAGCGATCCCACGGCCACGCTTGATGCGGCGTTCCCGGTAAGTTCTCCTCTGGGGTGGTTCTTTTTTTTTTTTTTTAAATAATTTTTATTAACAGTTTAAACAATAACATATATCAAACATGATCAACAACTTACAACTTACAAATCCGACCAACTACTAACTTTTGTTACAGTTAGAAAGTTCAAAGGCAAACAATTTTAATTATACTTTAAATATATCAGTTGTGATTAAAATATATATATATCTATATAAATAATTACTTCATGACTATCACAACGCTTACAACACCCAGTCATGACGGATATAACTATAGTATTGGGATTGTTGAGATTTGTTAATTCTTTCCAGAACATATTCTAAATTTTTCAATATTGGATTCCATCTACCATAAAATGCATCATATTCATAAGATGGTTCATTACTTTTCAGTTTATCAGTGATTTTATCCATTAATAGATGGTTCCAGACGTTAGAGTACCAGGAACGAAGGGTAAGAGGAGTCTGACCTTTCCACGTAGTTGCGATTGATGTTTTGGCAGCTGCAGTGAGTAAGGTGAGTAATTCTTTATCATATTGGGATATTGGAGTTTCCTTCCAATAATTCAAAAGAAGAATATCTGGTTTTAATGGTATATCATGACCCGTAAGTTTTTTAATTTCTGTTAAAATTTTACACCAAAAGGATTGGATTACTGGGCATTCCCACCAGCAATGGAAGTAAGAGCCCAGGGAACCACAGTTTCTCCAACACAAAGGGGGTATAGACTTATTAATTTTATGTAGTTTGACTGGGGTCAGGTACCAACGGGACAATATTTTATAGTTTTGTTGTTGAATGTTAATTGAATTAGTCCTGGAGGCATAGGAGGCCCAAACTTGAGACCAAAAATCGTCCGATAGTTCTGATTGAAGGTCTACAGACCATTGTAGTGTATAAGAAGGTAATTTAAATGGTACCGGATCTATGAGGATCTTATAAATTTTTGAGATTAGTCCACGAGGCAGTCCATTTGAGGTTAATAACAGTTTTTCGAATTCAGTTGGTGGTCTCTTGCAAGCTGCTTTAATCTGAGGAGATGAAAACAAATGTTGCAGCTGGAAATAGTTATACCATGATAGTTTCGCATTTAGTTTAGAGTCTAGTTTTATTTTAGGTAATAACATTCCTTTAAATTGCAAATCGTGTAGTTTGGTGAATTCAATATTGTCCCAAATATTAAATGATTTTAAGTGATTTGCTGGAGTAAACCAGGACTGACCGGTTAGTGTTGAGGCTAGAGATATATCGGGGGCCAGCCTAGAGCGTTTGAGCCTCCATAATCTAAATAGAGGGTAAAGATAAGGGTGATCTTTTATTGTATAGGAATATTCAGATGTGTTATTCCAAAGGGCAGATTGGAGGCATATGTTATTGACAAAGTGTTCTTCCAGCGGAACCCAGTCTGGTTGAGGATTAGAGTTAAGGATTCTAGTAAGTGTTGTTAAAATTGATGCTTCGTAGTATGATTTAAGGTCTGGTAGGGCTGCTCCACCTAAGTTGATGGGGTTACGCATGGTATTAAAGGAGATTCTGGATTTACCTTGATTCCAAACAAATTTATTCCAGTGTGATTGCCAAAGGGTGAATTGCGATGATGGAATAAGCAGTGGAAGTGTCCGAAATAAATATAAAAGTTTTGGAAACACGAAGGATTTTATAGTGTATATCCTTTCTAACCAAGTTAAGGTCAATGTGTGCCAATTTGCAAGTGTCCTCTTTATATTTTCCATGGTTTCTAAATAGTTTACTTTAAAGAGGTCTTTTAGATCTAAAGGAATTTTGATTCCAAGATACTGCCAAGAGTGAGTTATCCATTTGTAGGCATAATATTTTTTGATATGGCTAACTATACTAGATGTCATGTTGACTGGGTATAATGTTGTTTTGGTTTGGTTAACTTTCAATCCTGAAATTAAAGCGAAGTCTGATAGGGTTTCTTCTATAGATTTAAGAGAAGTTTCTGGGTTACTAACGTACAAAACAAAATCATCGGCAAATAAACTGATTTTATATGTTTGATTATTAATTTCGATTCCTGGAATGTCCGATTGTGATCTGATTTTATTTGCTAGGGGTTCAATGGCTAGGGCAAAAAGAAGGGGGGACAACGGGCAACCTTGCCTGGTGCCTCTAGTGAGAAAAAAGTCATCTGATAACGAGCTGTTGATGGAGATATTTGCTTTAGGTGCACAATATAATGCCTGAATAGTCCGTAAAAAGCTTTGTCCAAATCCCATTGCTTTCAGCGTTTCGATTAAGTATAAAGGCTCCACTTTATCGAACGCCTTTTCAATATCTAATGCTAGAAGGCATATGTTGGATAAACGGAGTTTACTATATCTTATAATGCCTATTGATTTCCTTATATTATCAGCTATATCCCTAGCAGGGATAAAGCCGGTTTGGTTAGATTCAACATAATTTCCGATAAAGGTGTTAAGGCGTAGCATCATTACTGTGGCAAAAATTTTGTAATCACAGTTCAAGAGGGATATAGGACGGTAAGACTGGGGTAATTGGGTATCTTTATCTTTTTTAGGAATCACCACTATCCGAGCTTGAGTCCAGGATTCTGGAAGAATTCCGGATTGAAGAACAGTGTTGCACACATCTTGAAAAGGAGCAATCAGGTGAGTACTAAATTTTTTATAAAATTCGGCTGGGAAACCGTCCCTGCCTGGGGTTTTGTTGGATTTAACATATTTTATAGCTTGTAATAATTCCAATGAAGTAATAGGATCATCCATTTTTTTACAATGTGATGGTGCTATTTTTTTGATATAATCTTTAGTATCAAGGAATTGTTTAATCATATCGGGAGATGGGTTGTCTGTTTGATAAAGTTTTTGATAGTAAGTTCTAAATATCTGAAGAATAGTTTTTGTTGAGGATTTAATATTACCTTGGTCATCCCTCAATGAGTTAATATTTCTTAGTGATTGTTGAGATTTCAATTTCCACGATAATAATTTTAAGGATTTTGGATGACGGAACCAATATCTATGTTTGGTGAATAAAAGTTGCTTTTGAATTTTATTTGTTTCCAAAGATTCCAATTTTTTCCTTTCCGCCAAAAGTTGTCTATATATTTTTTTGGAACAAGTATTTTTATGTTTATCTTCTAATGTTTTAATATTGTTGGTCAACTCGTTGACTAATTTATTTTTTATTTTGTTATAGTATGAAGTGAGGGAAATCGCCTTTCCTCTGATGACAGCTTTCATGGCATCCCAAACTGTCGGAATGGGAGTACCACAATTAGTATTTATTTCAAAATATTCTTTCAAGGAATTTTCTAGTTCTTCACATGCCAATTGATTGAATAAAAGATTTTTGTTAAAAAACCAAGTGCGTGGACCTGTTTGTTCTATGGATAAATTTAGTGAGCATTCCACCCAAGCGTGATCGGACAATGTCCGCAACCCTATGTCTGAGGATATGGTACGATTGATAAGGGACGTGGATAATAAAATGTAATCTATTCTGGTATAGATAGAATGAGTGGGAGAGTAATAGGAATAATCCTTCATGCCTGGATGCTGTACTCTCCATATATCACTAAGGTTATATTGAGTAATTAAATTTTGCAGATTGGATGTGTTGTTCTTGTTGTGTGGAGCGTTTAATCCAGGCTTATAGGATCTGTCCCATAAGGGGTTTGAAATGCTGTTAAGGTCTCCCCCAATAACTAAGTGTCCTTCCTTAAAATCGTTGAGAAGGGCAAGGGTGGATTTTAAAAATGTGTCCTGTCCAGTATTGGGAGCATAGATGGATGCCAAAGTCCATTTCTCGTTTTTAATGACACCCTTAATAAACAAATAACGTCCTTCTGGATCTACCAGTTGTGTTTGGAATTGAAATTTAACCTGTTTAGAAAATACAATCGCTACTCCGCGTGAAGATGATGTACCAGGAGCTTGATAGTGATCTGTTATCCATTTATTTTTAAATATGGGCAAACTAGAGTTTCTTATATGTGTCTCTTGCAAAAACATAATGTCGGAGCGCATTTTGGCTAATGATTTTGCTATTTTTTTGACTTTTATACAATTATTAAGCCCTTTACAGTTCAGGGAAATAATTTTTAGTGATTCTGCCATAATCTTAACAAAGGAATTGTGTTTCGCATCAGATTTCCACTTTTATGAAGTTGCAGTAGTGGCCGTGTAACACTAAACAACAAATCGACAATGAAATTCGTGAAATATTTAATTTTCAACATTAACAATCTAAACTAACAACTGGACCCTTAAAATAAGGGTTAATATTACAGGGCTTGCCCCAAATTTCTGGGACCAAGCCAGTTAACTGTGAAACTCACAGTTAACTAAATAAAAAGAATACTGGGGGAGAGAATTCACCCGTCCCTCCCACCCACCAAGATACGTTTAAACAAATGAAAGGTTTACAACCTAGACCAGATAGTATGGTATTAGCCATATGGGAAAAATTGTAGCTTATCCAGAAGTCCTTAATTCAACACATACATACATATACATATATATACATATACATACATACACATATACATATATATATACATACACACACATACATATATAAAAGGTAGTACCTCTGAATCATGGTCAAAAAAGACTGAAAATTGCAAGGTTAGTTAGTATAATGATGGTTGATAAGTTTGCACATTAAAAGTTAAATTTTCACAGACTAAGTTCAAAAATGATAATAACAATGAGACATTGAGATAGACACTTGGGAGAACAGCAAAACAAATAAGGTTACATCACCATTGAAATAAAATTAATCAGCCAATAATCTAAATCTCCCTCTTCCCCTCCCTCCTTCCCTCTCCCTAACTAAGTCTAGTCGTTTAATGTTGTGCACTTTAATAACAGTTGATTGAAGTATATCAAATGAATAAGGTTACATCACCATTCAATTGAAAATAGGGAAAAGGGGAAAAAAAGAAAGAAAAAAAAAACTGAACTAAGTCCCGCCGTTAACCCTTTCCCTGTCCTCTCCCTCCCCCCTTTCCCTGAATGAATTAAGAAAAAATGACAAAATAGTTAGGTTTGCTTCACCGTTCATTTGAAATTATAAGAGAATTAAACGTCTCTTTCCCCTCCCCCCTCTCCCATCCTCCCGTCCCTTTGCTAAATAAATTTGGTAATTTAACATTGTACCCTTACAGATATAAGACTCCAAATAATCCAAAACGGTTGTAAACAAATGATTGGCTAATATTCGTTATATCAGGATGAAAGTAAATATAGATTAATTTCATAATACGTAAATAATACAAAAATTGAATCACCGTCATCAAAATGAACATATTGTCGGTTAACTTCACCGTAGCAGTATCGCTGAAATGTTGAACAACACATCTTAAGGGAACAGAAATAAACGAAAATCAAGGGAGAAAGGGGGGGGGGAAGGAGGGGTAGATTAGGACATACAGTCCACGCAGCCAGCAATCAGCAGAGGAGCGTAGCTAAGATCTATAGTCTGAGCTCTTTTTCTTGCAGGAATAGCAAAGAGTAGAGAGTCCATCAGACAGAGACCTTTTAAATCAAAGGTAGTGAGTCCGCAAGTAACTGCAGGTCGTCAACGTCTCACTCGGAGCCAGCGTTGAGGTGGCTCCGATTGGCGGTCTTGCGAGGTGTTCTCTTGTGAAGAGGCATCAGGGACGGGATCTTCATAAGCAATGCCTAGCTTCTTTAGAAGTTGGATTCCTGAGTCCAGGTCATCTGCAGAGACTAATGCAATCTTAGGATGCATTAACAGAAGCATTGTGTCCAGATCATGGGAGGTGGTAGTTCCGCTCTATTCTGCTATGGTCAGGCCTCACCTGGAGTACTGTGTTCAGTTTTGGGCACCACATTTTAGGAAGGATGTTGACAAGCTCGAGCGTGTCCAGAAGAGGGCAACCAGGATGGTGAGAGGGTTGAATTCCAAGTCTTATGAGGAATGATTGCAGTCATCAAATATCTGAAGGGCTGTTGTGTAAAAGATGGAGCAGATCTATTCTCTCTTGCTCTGGATTGCAAGACTAGATCTAATGGGTGGAAATTACAAGGGAGTCGTTACCGGCTAAATATTAGGAGAAACTTCCTAACTGTAAGAGTGGTTGAGCAGTGGAACAGACTGCCTCAGGAGTTGGTGGATGCTCCTTCACTGGACGTTTTTAAGCAGAGGCTGGATGACCATCTTTCGAGTATGTTTTAGGGCTATCTTTCGGCTACAATCCTGCAGAGTGCAGGGGGTTGGACTAGATGACCTGCAAGGTCCCTTCCAACTCTAACATTCTATGCTTCTATGAAATGACCCCTGCATGTGTCCCTTCCTGATATTCTTACTGCCATTGCCCTCTCTGCTTCTCTACCCTGTCCCCAGTGAAGAAACAGAGCAGCCAATGCTTTTCTTTCTCCCCCAGATATCTTAAACACACTATGGGAAGCCATGCCAACAGGGCTTCCCAAGCTCTCACAAGACACATGGGGAAGTGAGGTGGGAATAGGAATGTGCACTTCAAAAGAATGGTATTTTTTCAGATCTGGATATTGAACCAAAAAACATCAGTATTTCTGGTTTTTCAGGTTCCAAATTCCGGTTTGGTATTCAGATCTGTCCCACCCCCAAGATTCTGATATTATTCATCTCCTTTCCTTTATTATTATGCTCATGTGGCCAAAGATTTTAAGAAGAAGAAGAAGAAGAAGAGGTTGAATTTATAACCCGCCTTTCATCGAGAGTCCCAGAGTGGCTTACAATCTCCTTTCCCTTCCTCTCTCCACAACAGACATCCTGTGAGATAGGTGGGGCTGAGAGAGCTCTGAGAGAACTGTGACTGATCCAAATTCACTCAGCTGGCTCCATGTGGAGGAGTGGGGAATTGAACCTGGTTCTATGGATCAGAGTCCGCTGCTCTTAACCACTACACTATACTGCTTCTGCAGGGTCTCTTAGAAGAGTGGTTTCCTGGACCCGTGTCAATTTGGCTTCAGCATGCGGTTTGGGACGGAGATTGTTTTGGTCATCTTGGTTGATGACCACTATCAAGAACGAGACAGGGGTATAGTAAAAGTAAAGGTTCCCTTGCTTGAAAGCCAGTCGGATCCGACTCTAGGGTTGCGGTGCTCATCTCCGTTTCAAAGCCGAAGAGCCAGCGCTGTCCGAAGATGTTTCTGTGGTCATGTGGCTGGCATGACTAAACACCAAGGCGCACGGAACACTGTGCCCTTGCTAATTCTTTTGTTTTTTGTCTTAGCGGTCTTTGATACTATTGACCATCTTATCCTACTGAGCCACCTCTCAGCAATGGGACTAAGGGGTACTGTGTTATGGTGGTTGGAGGTTGGTCTCAGAAGGTAGTGTTGGGGGATTCATGCTCTCCCCCATGGCTGTTGGCCTGTGGAGTGCTGTAGGGTTCCATCTTATCCCCCATGCTATTTAATGTCTACATAAAACCACTGGAAGAGGTCATCAGGAGTATGGGCTGAAGTGTCACCAATATACAGATGATACCAGCCCTACCCTTTCTTTCCCACCTAATTCCATGGATACTGTTGATGTTCTGAACTGGTGCTTGGAGTCAGTAATGGGCTGGATGAGGGTGAACAAGCTGAAACCTAATCTGGACAAGCTAGAGGTTCTCTGGGTTAACAGAAAGGCAAACCAGGGACTCAACATCTCTCCTGTCCTGGAAGGGGTTTGAAAAGCCAAGTTTGTAGCTTGGGGGTGCTGCCTGACACAACAGTCAACTTAGAAAACGAGGTGGCTGCGGTGGTTCGGAGTGCTCTTGCCCATCTGAGGCTGGTGTGTCAGCTGTGCCTGTTCCTAGTTCAGTCAGATCTGGCCACAGCAATCCTTTTAGTTACATCTTGATTGGACTATTGCAATGTGTTCTACTTGGGGCTGCCCTTGAGGAGTGTTTGGAAAGTGAAGCTAGGGCAGAATACCGGGACTAGACTGCTGGTTAGGGCCATCTATCAGGAGCACATGACTCTGGGACTACAGCCATTACAGTGGCTACCGATCTGCTCCCGAGGCCAATTCAAGGTGTTGCTTTAGTCCTTTAAAGACCTGGCTTGGGACCAGGGTATCTGAAGGACTATCTCCTCGATGTTTGTGCTTGGGAATTAAGACTGGAGGGAGCAGGCCTCTTGACTGTCCCATCAACCAGAGGAGCTTGTCTAGTGGGCACATGAGTGAGGGCCTTTTCAGTGGGCAACCCTGCAGTTTTGGAACCACCTCCCCAGAGAGGTGCACCTGGCGCCTTCACTGTTGATCTTTAGGAGACGGTTGAAGACAATTTTATTTAGGACTACATTTGTCCAATTTAATTTTTATCAGCAGTTATAACCAGTGTTTTTAAATAGCAACCTTTTATGTGTTTTTATCACTGTTTTATTTACATTGTGTTTATTGTGTTTTCATAATCATCTATTTAAATTGTAAGCTACTTTGTGATCTTCAAGGGAGAAAGGGGGCTAATGCATGTTTCAGATATAAATAAAATAAATAGCACAGTGCTTGTTCCTAGGAGCCCAGCCTGTGTGTCTATGTGTGCTTTATTTTAAAAATAGAATACTCCCCCCCCAATTGGGCACACACAACTAAAGCAGTAGATAGACTGAATCCCCCTCAGACAAGAAAGATGTAATAAATATAAGGAAATAACAATCTTATTATATCCCTGTTTTTGTAGAACGGCAGACTTCATTATTAGATGAAATGATATGAGAGTCTATGGCCTGCTAAATCAGTGCACTCTGACAGCATTTGATTTTTAAAAAACACGATAAAGCCTTTTTCTACCTTGATGGGCTTTTCCTTTGCATATCCTTTAGCCACAGAAGGGAAATTACCGTTGCACAGCCTGTGGTCTAATGGGATTACACTGATCTTCCAAACAGACCCTTCCATCTCATCAGCAAGCTAGGGATGTCTTGGCAAGGTTGAAGTTCTTCCAGGTCCCTGACTCTTAAGACATGACAGCGGATCTCAACATTCAGTGCCAGTGCAAAGAGCAGACAGCAACTGTAGCTAGGCAAAGAATAGCCGCTCACGTACATGCCAAAGATGGTGTGGTGCAGTGGTTAAAGTGTTCTGCTCGGAGGGACCCAGATTCGTATCCACGCTTGCCATGAGACTTGGTGGGTGACATGGGGCTGGTCACTCTCAGTCAGCTTAACCTGTCTCACAGAGGTGCTGTGTGGATAAACTGGAGGAGTGGAGAATGATGCATGCAGTCTGGAGGCAACTGGGGGAAGGGCAGGATAAGCGGGCAACCGATAGGCAGATTTCTTAGCGGCCAGGGTAACTTGAATACTGAACCATGGAACTCGATTTATCTTTGCCTCCGTTTCTCTTCCCATTGACTGCTGTACATGCCGTTGTTCAGGACTACGAATAGCAATGAAGGTATAAATTAATTAGTTTGCACGAGGCGTTGGGATTTTGCATTGAGGCTCAAAGGCTATTCTCAATATACCTGCAAAATGTTATTAAATGCGCTCATAAGACTGACAAGGGGGGGGGGAAGGCTGTTGAAGAATTAAAAGATTAATAACTCCGAGCCTTCTCACCGCTCTTGTTGAGAGATCCCTGTATTGTCACAGAAGCACCCAGAGTTTCCTTCTGTTTATCGGAATTAAATTACTCCCTTCCCCAAACGATAAATTTAAGCTGCTCAGAGCTCCAAGCCACACTAATTTATTTGTTCAGTCAGTGTGCCATTCATCTCCCTGTTGAAAGTTCAGAATTAAAGTATGTCAGCTGCCATCCATACCTGACCTCCTCTTCTGGAAAAGTTCAGAATCTGGTCCGTGGGGCCTTCAAAGTAAAGCTGCCAACAGCAACTTCTCTCCTCAGAGAGTTAATACGAAGTTTTCAGCAGGTAAATCATCACTCCGAGGCCAGGGAGAAAAATACCACAGGCTGAGTGAGACGATGAGGTGTCATGTACAGAGAAAATTAAACAGGACCTTTTGGGTAAGCCACACTCCTTGAGGGAAACAAAAGATATCGGAGATATGCCAGCTTCAATGAGGAGGCTGGAAGTGATTGTTTTATGGTGTGTTCATACATACAGTGCCCGTGTGTTGCTGATTGGGAATCATGCTTATCTGTCAAGTCTCCCACAGAGGCTCTCTGCTATGAGACTTTTACCACTGGGACCAGCAACGTGATTTGCCATTGATCTCCCACTTCTTTTGTGTTAAATGGATGCACAGCCATAGTTTCCTGCCCATTTATTTAGAGCAGCAGCGGGAGAAACGGTCTTTAAGCATTCCCCCAGGCTGTTTTCCTGTTAAAAAATGCCCCCTCTCTGAAACGGCTCTTTGTCCCCTGGTGGAAATATATGGGCAGTGGCTGGCTCTGACAATGATCTCATGAGCACAGGGAATATATATTTGTAATCATGGGCTCCTCCATCACCAGCCAAGTTAGTGCTATGAGCTCTAATCCCGACATGGCATGAGACAAGTTCAGTCAATTCACTTCTAGGTTATGATCTCATGAGTTCTTCATCAGATGGAGTGGGTCTTTAGACTGACAGAGGGTGCCCAGCCAGAGAATCTCCCTGACCTCCCAGACCCAGAACTCCAGCCATCCTCTTTCTTAGCACTTACTGGTACCAATAGGATTGCCATCCCCCCAATGGGGGTGAAGGTTTTCCTGCTTTTGGGCCCCCCAGTCTGACACCAGCCAACTGGTCAGTGGGGTGGAACCCTGCCTCTGACGAGCCCCATTGCACCTGATGTGCCCGCTGTGATGACGTCGCCCAGAGGTGACATTATCATGCCGAGCATGTTGTGTGGGGGACAATCGAGCATTCAGGTAAGAACTTTATGATGACCATAGAGGTTTTTTTTACCCAAATGCTAGAGTGTTCCCCAAAAACAACACACTGTCACTTCTGGGTGATGTCATTGTAGTGCACACACCAGAAGACCCCGGAAGCTGGGCTGGAGCCCCCTGCTGGAACACAGGTAAGACCTGACAACCCTAGGTACCAATCAGTGCACAACTGAAGGAAAGCAATTCTCTCCCACACAAACAGATATCTCTTGATGCAGCCTGGGCAACTCTTTCCACATGCTAGACATGCCTCCACACCCCTTCTGCAGTTTCCAGTCTCTTCCTTCATTCACAGGCTTTTTTGGAGGAGACCTAGTAGTCTGCCATGCTGACCATTGGCAACTTCTACCTTGACTTCTAACCACATGTATTTCTTGGACTTTATGTTCATTTGTTCTCAGGACATCTCAAATGCTATGGCTAATTTTACTGCTTCCTCTAAAAACCATCCTCCTGCACTTATCTTTCCTGAATCTCTTTTGAATTGCATCCCGTTAATATCCTTGCCTTTAATCGTATCATGAAAAGCATCGTCTTTAGCTATTAGGCATAACTGATGCCCCCCTAGTCTGCTGATTCTGTTGTCCCTTGCTCAGCCGTCTTTCTTTCAACAACGTTATAACCTTAACTTGTTATTTAGTGTCACTTTGCATACCTTGAACATCATCATGTTACATGTTAATTTGCTGTTCATTTTCTGGCTATAAGTTTGAACCTTGCCTGCCATTCCAATGTATTTGATAAAGTGTGCGTGCACACGAAAGCTCATAGCTTGAATAAACCTTTGTTGGTCTTAAAGGTGCTATTGGACTCTAGATTTGGTTTTCTTTCAACAGTTTGCATTGCACTGAGACGTCCGTCCCGTCCCCCCCGGCCCGGCTGTTTAAAACATTGTAAACACCACCACCGGCTTCTTTCTGTCCTCTGGAGATAGCTTGTCACTAGCACTGCAGGCCCTGCAGATATCATTACCTTCGTGCTCAGTGGTGGTCTGGAATTGTGGAGCCTTTTATTCTTCAGACCATTTTTCTGCTTCCAGGTCTGCAAATTTCAATCCCATACACTCCCCATCTTCAGCTGAATTCCCATTATCAAAGCCTAGAAGGGGTACTTGGTTGTGTTGGGGGGGGGGATTTTACTTTCTTTATTGGCTTACTTTCAGTTTTTTCTCACGACACCACGTTATATCCTAGGTACCCCCCAAGTAAGCCCATGCCATCTTGTCTTTAGCAATGTTTATTCCGCATCCTAGGTCTTTCCACCAAGTTCTGGAATGCACTGTACTGTTCTCCTGTAGGAGCCAGAGAGAACCCATTCCTGCAGCACCAAGCATTCAATGTGATTGGAAGAGAAACGCCCTTCATACAAGAAGATGGAGACTAATTATTTGCATAGAGAGGAGGAAGATGTAGGGAGACTGAGGTCTGGGAAGATGGCGGGATAAATAGTGGAATCTATGATCTAAGAGAAGGTATGCTAACAAGAGGTAGCAGAATACAGAGAAGAAAAGACCAGTGCAAAAACACTTCATAGAGACGGCCAGTGTTCCCTCTGAGCTGAGTTAGTGTGAGCTAGCTCACAATTTTTTAGCCTCCGGCTCACATTTTTGCCTTAACTCAGGAAGGATAACTACAGAGCAAACTAATTTATGCAGTAGCCAAATTGCTTGCTCACAAATTTCATGCCAGTAGCTCACAGAGTAGAATTTTTGCTCACAGGACTCCACAGCTTAGAGGGAGCATTGGAACTGGTATGCTGTTGGCAGCAGGAGCTGAGAAAAAAACAGCAGTGCTGGGCAAGCAAGCGGTGAAGGGCTGGGAAGCTGACCAAAGTGGACAGTGGACTGAAAAACATCTCTAAGATGTGATGGCGAGAGAAACGGGGTCTAAAAATAAGGTGAGCAGCAATGTTATTTATTATTATACTTACATTGCACTTTCTTATGGAGAACTTAAGGCAGCATCAAAAGCATAATAACTGGGATGGAAATGACTGGGGGAGGGAAGTCATATAAGGTCTAGAAAGTTTTAATTTAAAGCAGAATGTAGTGTAATTTTCACTGTCCTGGAACATCTGATTTAGTAAAAGGAGCATGAGAATTTGTACATTTTCAAGCGTCTTTCCCTCAAACTGGAGAGCCAGTTTGGTGTAGTGGTTAAGTGTACGGACTCTAATCTGGGAGAACCGGGTTTGATTCCCCACTCCTCCACTTGCACCTGCTGATGTGACCTTGGGTCAGTCACAAGCTCTGGCACAGCTGCCCTTGAAAAAAAGCAGTTTGTGTCAGAGTTCTCTCAGCCCCACCCACCTCACAGGGTGTCTGTTGTGGGGAGGGGAAGGGAAAGGAGTTTGTAAGCCGTTCTGAGACACCTTTGGGTAGTGAAGGGCGGGGTATAAATCCAATCTCCTCTTCTTCTTCTTCTTCTACCATGGAGCAGCCATAATCAAGGTTTACACAGGGTTACTTGCTCAAGTGGTTAAGACGCTGAACTGCAGGCTGTGGAAGGTCGGTAGTTCAGCAGTTCGAGACCCGAGTGTGCCGCATGACGGAGTGAGCTCCCGTCTCTAGTTCCAGCTCCTGCCAACCTAGCAGTTCGAAAGCAAGAAATTGCAAGTAGATAAATAGGTACCACTTCAGTGGGAAGGAAACAGCGTTCCGTGCGCCTTGGTGTTTAGTCATGCCGGCCACATGACCACGGAAACGTCTTCGGACAGCACTTGCTCTTCGGCTTTGAAACGGAGATGAGCACCGCAACCCTAGAGTCGGATTCGACTGGCTTTCGAGCAAGGGAACCTTTACCTTACTTGCTACAACCTCCTGCAGGCAGGTAGAACAGCTGTGATCCATTTGCAGGATTTTTCTATAGGCACGCCAGCATTGTGGAATTGGTCCCGTTGGATAAAATACTGCAAAGGCTGGATTCCTTAAGAAGAAGAGATTGGATTTATACTATGCCCTTCACTACCCAAGGGAGTCTCATAGTGGCTTACAAACTCCTTTCCCTTCCCCTCCCCACAACAGACACCCTGTGAGGTAGGTAGGGCTGAGAGAGCTCTGACAGAAACTGCTCTTTTTCAAGAACAGCTGTGCCAGAACTATGGCTTGCCCAAGGTCATCCAGCCAGGTCACAGATTTGTGGCTGAGGTGTGAGGCCATCCGGGCATGTCCACAGAGCCTGAGCAATGTTGGTGCACTCCAATAGGCTTGAACAGTAAGAGACATGGGTGGGTCAGGGAGCCAGGAATCTGTTGAGAAGCTAGGGTCCTACCCAGTGAGGCACAGCATTAAGAGATGGCAGATGTCCCCGAAAAGGGTTAATTGCAAAAATGTACAATACACTAATGACATTGCAATGGTCCAAACCTATGTCATGCCAACTTTTTGGAAAAAAGATTGCAAAGCCAATATCACTTCTTCTCGATGGAAGGCAATATGGTCCTCAACAGTATACACTTCCAAATCCTCTAAAATACAATTAATATCATATAAAGTGCTCACTTGATGGCATTTGACATCCTCTTTACTACATAAAGGCAATACAAGTATTTCCCCTAATTGTTGGAAAACATGTGGAAATTATGTATCACTGTTGCGTTGCTGGTGGTCATGTAAAATAGTAAAAAAAAAACCTGGGACCAGATTATACATCATATGTGGCTCATCACTAATTATAAGATACTTAACATTCCTGAATTGATTCTTTTGAATTTGTGGCAAAATCCAGCAATACCTAAAATACGACAAGAGCGAATTACAATGCTGATTACAGTTGCAAAATTTCTATTGGCCTCTCACTGGAAGAAGATCTCTGTTCCTTCAACTGCAGAATGGTATGTTAAAATTTGGGAATTTTTCACCATGGATAAATTAGCTGATCATATTTCAACCACTGAATCTACTTCAGGTAACTGTAATTCTAATTTATTAGACAAATGGCTTCCCTTTATGGATTAGTCAGCACAGTATCATCCTTTCAAATATCATAAGACAAACAAATGGTATATTGAGATTTTGGCTTATCTTTAAATGTATTTAAAAATATTTGTTGGTAATTATAAAACTGCTGCTTGTTACTTACTAGTTCTCCTGTGTATATATAATTTTAAGGAATATATTTTTAAACATTCAACTATGTACAGTTTTACATAATTCACAAATGTCAATGAAAAATAATTGTGGTTATTTATAATTACTTTCTTATATTAAAAGTTATTTTTGAAAAAAAGAGATGGCGGAGAGGTTGCCAGGTCGAAGGAGGAAGGAGAGGTCTCCAAGGCTAGAAAAGTGCCGGGGAAGAAGGCCAGCTGGGGAAGTGGAAGATCTGGAACCCACAGTGAGGGGCCATGCAACTGGCAGCCAACAGGAAGCCAGAGGGAAGGTGTCCAAAGTGAGGGAGAACAGAGATGTGTTAGCAGAGGAGACCCCTACTGCTGCAAAGGGCAGCTTGACCACAGACGAAGTTGGCAAAGAGTTGTGTGCAGACCCAGGGTGAGGCTGAGGTGTTGGGTGAGTCTCCTAGCAGGTACAGAGGTGTGAAGGGAATATCAGGAAACTGGAGGAGGGTGAACAAAGCTCAGAAGTGAAGGCCAAGGAGGATCTCCTAGTAAAGGAGGCCAAGGAGCTCTCCTAATAAATGGTAAGAACTCTGATTTATCAGGTCAAAACTGTATTGCTGAAATAATATAAATGAACAGGTAATTACTTGCTTGGGAGTAAAAATAGGCTTGGAAAAACATAATATGGTAAACTGCAATTTTAATAGAGTGATAAATGACATTAAGAAAAAAAATCACATTTGGGAATCTTTAAATCTATCCATGTTGGGTCAGGTTAATGAGATTAAAATGTGCTTAATTCCAAAATTGAAGTTCTTGCTTGCAAATCTCCCAGTATGATTTCCTAATCATGTTTTGAAAGAACGACAAGTTTTGATCAACAGTTTTGTATGAAAGAGCGCGAAATCTAAGTTTTGGTTGCTCAGACAAAGTGGGACCTGAATATTCAAATTTATCATGATGCTGCAAGGCAAAAATGGATTGTGGCTGGCTCCTGGCCAATAATGAAAATGCTGAAATCGCAGTAGAACAGGTATATTTTCAAATGACTCTGACCTGCGTGGGATTTAGATCAAAGGAAATTTTCCTTAGCACTGAGGGATAAATCTCAAGGATTTCAGTTGAGATACTTGTATAAATGGGAAACTGTCAGTCAATACTTATAGTATGTAATCACAAGAAAAAAAGTTATCTCATTTGATGCTGTATTTCACATTAAATGATGGTCTAATCACAGTTTCTGAGTATCTCCAACTAAAAAGCTTTTGCCCACAAAAATTCTGTAAAGGCAACCTAAGGCAGCCATCACATTTTGAAACATTATGTTGGGAGTGAATCATGCATTTGCAAGAATTTATATTTTACTTAATAACAATACAGCAATTAATCTTAGATTTCAAACTCAGTGTAACAATAATGTCAGTTATGTGATTGTTGAAGAGGTATGATGTTTTCTATAATGGGTCTTCATTTACTCTATATTTAGTGCTTAAAGAAAATATAATTGAATACAAATAATACAAATAATAATAATAAAAAAATAAAAATAAAAAGAAATATAGTTAAGAATGGTCCACCAGCTTTACCTTGGGCTGAAAAAGTTAGCCATGATGTATGTCAGCTCAAATACTTTGGCCACCAAATGAGAAGGGAGCACTCACTGGAAAAGACCCTGATGCTGGGAAAGATTGAAGGTCAAAGAAGACGGGGACGGCAAAGGATGAGATGGTTAGACAGTGTCAGCGATGCAACGAACATGAAATTGAGCCAACTTCGGAGGACGGCGGAAGACAGGAGAGCCTGGCGGGAGATGGTCCATGGGGTCGCGAAGAGTCGGACTCGACTGTGCGACTGAACAACAAAATGTCAGCTGCACCAGGCAATACTGGTACTGTAATTCTCCCGTCGCTGACTTTATCCATATGTGGTGACAATGCCCTTGTATAGTTAAGTTTTGGGAAGAGGGGCATGATATGTCAGAACTGAGTTGTGAAATGCAGGTGCCTTTAAGGCCGGAAATTTTCTTGTTGAACTATGCTGCAGGATTCCCTAAAATACTTCATTTAGTTTTTAATATATAATCTCTGCGGCTGTGTATAGAAATATTGATTTCTAAATGCCCCTGCCTTCCCCTGGAATGTCTTCTGATACCATGCTGTGCTGTATTTCCTGTTGAAACCAAATGGTGGGCCCCATGGGTCTATTGCCATGCCATAAACGCACATTCTTCACACTTCCATCCTGGGAGAGACCAGATGGCCTTTGCTGGACAAGCAAAGAGTCACGTACGCAATGAGGCTTGGGGTTTGGGGGGCCATGTGACTGCGGGCGTGGTTTCCAGAACCCCCCAACCTATCTCCAGTTGTCCCCATGACAACCAACAAATTGGACACACCCTTTTTACTCACAGTTGGCTGAATGGCCACAGCTGATTGTGACTAGATTGGGGTTTAATTGTCTGATCTCTTGGAGGAGAGCTCTCGGTTCCTCCTCTCTCTCTCTCCTTGTTGGAATTGCACCTGGGAATGCTGTCCCAAGCACAGTTCCCTCTAAGCTGAGTTGGTGTGAGCTAGCTCACAGATTTTTAGCCTCCGGCTTACAGATTTCTGTCTCAGCTCAGGAAGGATGGCTCCAGAGCAAACTAATTGATGGAGCAGCCAAATCGCTTGCTCACAACTTTAATGCCAGTAGCTCACAAGGTAGAATTTTTGCTCACAAGATGCCACAGCTTAGAGGGAACATTGGTCCCAAATGGAACAAAGACCTCCTTTGTGAGCTGAGCACATGGCTGCATGCTTGCACAAAGATGGGATTTCTGCTGAGGATCCCTTGGGGGAGTCTAATTTGGAATGTATACTTGGACATTTTTTGGACTATGGATCATCCCTGGTAATTATACATATCTCTTTAATGTTTAGTGAGGGCCAAGAGCCATAAGTCTTTGTTATTTTGAAATCCTTCTAGTCTATGCTCTCTACTTAATAAACTTATCCTGGTTTCTAACTTGTCTGATGTTGTAACTTGAATTCCAAGTCTCTTTCCTGTGCCTACCTGGTCACATGCTACCACTGAGCATTACGTGTGCATCTCTGGAAAGAGGTGCTAATGTGTAAAACCCACATGCCAACTGAGATTCTGGGATCTCTAATCTCAGGCTGGTGAGGGATTAAGTAGGGATCCTGGTGGCTGTTGTTCTGAAATCCAGAGAGGATAGCAAACTCTCTGGGTGGTTGTTAAATGTATTGAAAAGTATGGGCTTCCCCCCTCATTCCTGGACAGGCGTGGGGGCAGGAGCCTATACAGGCTGGGACTGTTTTTGCAAGGTACTGGAAATAGAACAAGGCTCCAAATATCTAGGAATGAATAAAGAAAATCAAGGAATATATGTTAATTTAAAGCTTGCTCACTTACAAAAAGGAAAGTGTCTGCTTCAATTGGAATCTTTATGGGTCCCTTTAATTAATTGGATAACTCAGTAATGTATATAAAAGTAATATGTTGTATAATATGATTTTCTCTGATGTTTAGGTCTGTTAAATAAAACAATATAAAGATTTGCAAAAACTACGGTAAATCATAGTTTCCCACAAATCCTAGAGTGTCCATTGACCTCATTGGAGGTTTTCACTGGAAGTAGTGTCATGAGTTGGCATGACATATGTCCATTTTGCCACAATTTTCTTCTTCCAGCCTTTTAGGTGCAAGGTTTACAAGCCCAGGCACAGGCCAAATGGCCATCTTATCCCTCACCACGATGGTCTGATTTTACAATCCAAAGGACTTGCAAGAGCTGGCTTTTTCAAAGGGCATGTTGTCTAAAATGAGTTGAGCTGTCAAGACTGTCAGAAATCTATATATCTAATTCCGAAGATGCCCCCTGTGTGCGGATACCTAAATCCGCGCATCGGGGGCACCTGGGGGGGAGGGAGATTTTTGTGCACACTTGGTACGGTCCCCAGGTGTGCACAAAAATCTTAAAACCTAAAACAAATATCGGGGGGATACTTAAATCCCCCCAGAAGTAACAGAGCATCCCCTGCGCCGGGAATGCTCTGCGAACTCCCTCGCCGCCGCCACTTGGGGGGGGAGAGAGCAGCAAGGCCCGAGTGGCTTGCCGCTCGGGCCCCTCTTCGGGGGGGAGAGGGAAGGGGGGAAGTCAAGCGGGGGTGGAGGAGACGGGGGAGGAACCGGCGGGATGGGGGGGAACTTACCTCCTCCTGCTGCTTCCTCCTCTGCCTCCTGTGTGGAGGTCCTTCACCCCCCCGCAAGTATCGCGGGTCCCGCCCCCTTGTTAGATCTAAATATGATTGTGGCAAAGACACTGATTACATCCAGCTGAAGTGGTGGCGGCTACAAGCATGGACGGCTTCAAAAGGGGATTAGATAAGCATATGGAGCAGAGGTCCATCAGTGGCTATTAGCCACAAGGTATAGATAGGGACTTTGGGGCAAGTGATTTGCTGTCTTCTTGGTGCTTGGGGAGGGGTCAACAGTGGGAAGGCTTCTAATGTCCTGGCCCCACTGGTGGACCTCCTGATGGCACCTGGTATTTTTGGCCACTGTGTGACAGAGTGTTGGACTGGATGGGCCTTTGGCCTGATCCAACATTGGCGTCTCTTATGTTCTTAACAGAGGCTTCCCCCCCAGTCTTTCATACTGCTATGCATTTGTTTTTTGGTTTAAAAAATTGTTAGTCATCCTGAGCTTTCTAGAAGGGTGAGATATAAATATTTTTTAAAAAATAGGCTGCAAGTTATCCTATTGCTCAGTCACGTGTTAGTATTTAATGACCTCAACAGTTACTGCAAATTCAGTGGCTGGGGGACCAGTCAGATCTAAAGAGCAGAGGGGGCTTGAATTGTACACACTGGTGTGAAGCCACTGACTAAATCTTTGGCAGAGCATCTCTAATACTTGTAAGAAGTTATTAGACGATAAATTTTTAAAATTTATGTAGTTACTGTGCAATGGGCAAAATAGCAAGCCAATGGCTTGGATATATAAAGAATTTATATACTAGTGACAAGTCAAGAAATACCTGGCTCCCAAGGTAAGCCTGCATTTTTAAGTAGAGCTCATCAACATAAACTGTTTATTTACAGCCTTGACATTAAAGTACATATCCACACAACTGCTGGATTATTTATAGGCTAGATAAAATGCCAGCATGCTAAAGCCGGGTATAGGATTTTCACTTCTAAAAGTGGAACATAAATAAGAAAGTAGGTCTTATATTTTGAGGAGAGCTGGGATCGTTCTTGTCCTTGAGAATAAAAACGAAAGGAAATGTGTTCTTCAGTACAGTCAAAAACCTATGAATCTAGTCCTCTTCGAACTTTCAGCATCCTTTTATCACTTCCCTAAAATATTTTCCCTTAGTAATGCAGGTCAGGCACCGTCTGGCACCCAAACATTGTACTGGGCCAAATTACACACAGTTCAGGAGGTCCCTGATAAGTTGTTTTTGTTCTTACTTCAAAACAGCTGCAGAGACTCTCCATTCTATTGGAATCCTGGCACCATAGGAAAGAGAAGGTAATATAGTTTCTGCTCACACCCTTAAGCAATGCTCCCTCTAAGCTGCAGAGTCTTGTGAGCAAAGATTCTACTTTGTGAGCAAGCAATTTGACTACTGCATAAATTACCGTAATTTGCTCTGAAGCCATCCCTTCCTGATCTAAGACAAAAATGTGTGAGGCAGAGGCTAAAAAACTGTGAGCTAGCTCACACTGACTGAGCTTAGAGGGAACACTGCTTTTAAGTCCCTTCCGAGAGAGAGAGAGAGAGAGGGAGAGAGACAGAGAGAGAGAGAGACAGAGAGAGAGAGAGACAGAGAGAGAGAGAGACAGAGAGAGAGAGAGAGACAGAGAGAGAGAGATCCTTTAATGGATTGGTTTGAGGTTTAAATCAAGAGAAAGAAAAATCATTTCAGTTACCCTCTTATTACCCCAGGATCCAATAATGAGATTGGAGCAATAAGAAAACTGCTTCACAGATTTTCTAGAGAGAATTTTTCAGCCCAGAAAAAACATGTGGGCTACCACAGCCTGTCACACCCAATGAAAATTGACTAGCCAAAACTGATCAACTGTGGGCAGCAGAATTACATGATGGAAGAGTCCTGAGGAGATAGACAGGATTGTACCACTTCAGACTCCAGGTGAGCAGAGCCACAGTTTTCATGCTCTCCCACAGGAAAACTCTCTACAAATAACAATTAGCCCAGGCCTTTGCAAATGGCACTAGTTTCCCATTTATTGGAAATTATTAATGCAGAGGAATTGGAAAAAACAGAAAGAAAAAAGTAATCTCTCCCCTGCAATGTGAAGTGGTTCAGTCCATTCTGCCACCTCACCACTCTGCAACCTTCTGGCTATCCCATTGCACTGCAAGCACTAAATGCTGAACCCATAATCATTTGAGGGGATAATTTCCTACTGAGGATTCTTCTTGAGATGGAATTAGAGTATGTCAGTGCGTACTGGGGTGGGACTGGAGCTTTATATGGAAAGAATATGGTTCCATTTTCTTCCATTTCTCAACACCTCAAGAAGACAGTGTCTAATATAATATGTATTTTATTTTGAATATGTATGCACTCTGAATCAAAAACACAATGCATTTTAAAGAACATTAATCTGCACACACTGAAGGCTGGCTTTGACTTTCAATTTGCAACATCAAAACAACAATCAAAGCTCTGGAAAACCAAATGATCCCTTCACAACAGCAAAACTTTTAAAATATACATAACCTATAAGCACGTCAGTTTTTTTCCATCTGTAAGAAACTCAGTGGGTCAGGCAGGATTTATTTTTGCTACCCTCTTCATCATGTGCCCTCAAGCCCATTCTCATAACAATTTATTGTTCACAGAAATGTACTTATTAGTTGCCAACCTCACAAACACCCTGTAACAATTTATATTTAATCATGACTACATGGGGAGAGGGAGGGCTCAACTGCATATATATATAAACTGAAAATATATCTGTTTGCCACAGGCGTGGATATTCCAACGCATCTGAGCATGGGGAGCCGTATGTTTAAATCTACAGACACATTTATTTAGTAAAGTAGGAAAATATATTTATTTCGAGGAAATAAGTCACACGGCATTCATATACAGCGAATTCTCTTTGCCTAAGGAAAATAAAAGACACAAGGATGTACTTGCATCGTGAAAAGACTTTAGCCCATTTTCCCAAGCCAGATCCAGGCGGAACGGGGAGAGAATGGCCTACATTTTTTTTTGCCTGAGCATATGTTGGTTAGCACAGAGGAGAAGAAATCCTGTAGCAGGAAAACGTCAATAGAAAACTTGGTCTGTGCTCTCTCTTGAATCTTCCAGGTCCTACCATTTAATATAGAAAAAGCTGTCAGGGTAGGAAGAAGGGATCACATCCCTTGTGATGTGGACTAATCAATAATGCGCACAAGGACAAGGCTTGAGAAAAACGAATCACACTGCCTTATGCTAACATAATCTCCTTCCCCTGTGCAAATTAGGATCAAGGATTCTTAAGCACTGAGCTATTCAAATAGAACCAGCAAGGTGGCTACTTACCCGTGGGGTAGTGTGACAGGAATTAGGAAATTCCTCCAGAATACTTACAGGACACTTACAGTTGATGGGCAACAGCAGCAGTAAGACAAAGGAAGCTTAGATGGCGAGGCAGCTAAACAGGACATTTTGCTTCCGAAAGGGAGGGAAGTGGTATGCCAGAGGACATGCAGAGAAAATTATGAGCAAGGCTTGTGTTTATATGCAGAAATTCCATGAGCAAGCAGAAATCAGGTTCCTCAGGATCACAGCTAATAAAAATTAGCTCACCAAAACAGGAAGTGATTTTACAATGCTCTAGGAATTTCCAAACATTCATAGATTGTCATGATATCACTTCCTATTCCAAAACGACCATTGGTTACTCACCGTGAAGGGTCCTTCTCCTCTGAGGTCTGGAGGACATCTTGTATGGGTGATTCCCATCCATCTTCAGGGAGGCAGGACTAAGTTCAATTTCTTCCTGTTTCCTGTGGTGGGAGTCACCCCTGGCTCAGTTTTGGTGCTCCCAAAAGCAGTGTAGTAGAGAACTATGATACAGGAAGAACTCAAAAAACAACAGCATAACATTAATCTTAACAAGAAGTAGCAGGACAAGTAAAGGGCGAGAGGAAAGAGGTAAGAGAAGGGACCTCCTTCTAACCAGTAAATGCAAACAAGGCTACTGCAAGGGCAAGTCGAATGCAGTTCCTCTCTGAAAACACCTTCAGGTAAGTTGATCTCACTCTCTCTGTATGTTGTGACAGGCCAAATGCAGTCAGTGACCCATGGAAGAGTGACGACCCTGGGAGGGCCAAGATGTCCTCCAGACCTCAGAGGAGAAGGACCCTTCACGGTGAGTAACCAATGGTCTTTCTCCCTCTGAGGTGGAGGCCATCTTGTATGGGACCTCCCAGAGCAGTGTCCCCTAAATATAGGGTGTGGGGGGGTCGTCCTCTGCCGACAGGACCGACTGCAGAACACGGCGTCCAAAGGCTGCATCTGCAGAATCATAGACATTGATCTTGTAGTGTCTGATAAAAGTAGACAGGGACGTCCAGGTTGCCGCTTTGCAAACTTCTTCCACAGAAGCCCTATTAGCAAAAGCTGCCGAGGCAGCCGCACTACGCAAGGAATGGGCCGTGATGCCATCAGGAACCTTGATGTGTAGGCTCTTGTATGCCTCGGCTATGCATGTCGAGATGGTGGAGCTTATGGCCGAGTTAGACATTTTCTTCCCCGTATGAGGTGGAGAAATGTTAATGAACATAGAGTCTGTGTGTCTAAACTCAGCTGTTCTGGAGATGTAGTATTTTAACGCTCTCCGTACGTCTAAGGCGTGCCATAGGCGTTCTGTTGGATGTGAAAAGTTCGGAACAAAGGAAGGAAGGCAAATCTCTTGACTCCTATGAAATTTAGGGCTCACTTTGGGACAAAAGGTCGGATCCGTTCTCAAGACTACTTTATCTCGGTGGAATACAAAAAGTTCTTTTTGCACTGATAGGGCTCCGAGCTCAGAAATTCTCCTGGCTGATGTAATGGCCACCAGAAAG
>NW_015176498.1:52961-53085 GCF_001447785.1 Gekko japonicus | reverse complement strand
CCTTTGACTGGTAGTCCACCGGCCAAGCCCGTAACCAGACAACACGTCTAGCAATAGCTGCCGAAGCCATAGCCCTGGAAGTGGCTACCATAGAATCTAAGGTGGCATCAGCCGTGTAAGATAT
>NW_015176498.1:52662-52803 GCF_001447785.1 Gekko japonicus | reverse complement strand
GTACCCATCCTCGGAAATCAGTCCAGATGACTGTAGGGCAGCTACGGGAGCATCTACTGCAGGTATCTGAAAGAGATTTGTGGCAGAAGAGGTTAAAGGGTACAGTTTCTTAACAGAGCCAGGGATTGGCCGTCTAGACAG
>NW_015176498.1:52238-52520 GCF_001447785.1 Gekko japonicus | reverse complement strand
CAGATCTTGCCTGCATCTTTAAGGCTAACAGAGTTTTGTCCAATAAATATGGGAAATCCTCAGGCTTAAAGAATCAAAAGGATTGCTCTTTATGAGGAGATCCTTTTGGTTGCCCCCCCCTCTTCTGGATTAGAGGAGAATTCCCCTTCCTCTTTTTCACTATGTGGCAGGGAGGCGTCACAGTCATCCTCAATGGGATCATCATACACATAAGGCTCTCCCAGGAATTCCTTTTGGGCAGCTTTAGTAGGCCAGCAGCCTCCCCTGCGTCGTTTGTCGGGG
>NW_015176498.1:37153-52219 GCF_001447785.1 Gekko japonicus | reverse complement strand
GAGGGAGAGGAGGAGGGAGATCTGGCATGGCGGGAAGTCTGTTCTTTCGCCCTGGAATAATGATCCATCTCCTCCCTCATAGCCCTCCGAAAAAAGGCCATCGCTCTAGGCGAGATGGGGGGGGGGGTTTGTCATCAACCTTACCCTGGTCGTCTTCTATCTCCGATCCCTGCGTGAAGCTTGCCTGGATATGATGAATCTGGCCTTCCCCACACTGACCAGTGATCTCGGGGGTATTAGTTTGCGGGTTTGAGCCCCTACGGGCATTCCCGTCTTTGCTGCCTGTGCTGCGATTTTTCTCCAAAAAGGACGCCGCCGGCCGGCCGGGCTCCACTTGAGCATGTACTGAAGTTTTGGCACGCTTAGAATTGCCGCTCTCACTGTGCGCTCTTTCGCGATGTCTGGGCTCGGACACGGCCCGTTTTCTATCACTGCGGCTGGTATCCATAGCGATTCCTCGTGAGTAGGAGGAGGCCTTTTTTTTTACTCCCAGCCACTTAAAGGCTCCAGAGTCTGATCTGTTCACTAGGCCTGTGGGCCTCTGCAAAAGCTGAGGTAAAGTGAAGAGAAACAGTATCTTTTTTCTTTCTTTCTTTCTTTCTCTCTCTTTTTTTAAATAGAGAGTGAGAAGAAAAACAGTTAGGAAAGTTAATAAAGCAGAAAGGATGTGCTAGTATAGTCTAAAAGGTGAGTGTTAGGCGAGCTCTAACACTAAGCTGCTCTCCCTACTGAGGCAGGAAAGAAACTGAGCCAGGGGTGACTCCCACCCAGGTCTCTTTTTGTAGCAGGTACTCATTTGCATATTAAGCGACACACCCCTAATGTAGCCAATCCTCCAAGAGCTTACAGTAGCTCCTTTAAGAAGACTTCTGTAAGCTCTTGGAGGATTGGCTACATTAGGGGTGTGTCACTTAATATGCAAATGAGTACCTTCTACAAAAAGAGACCTGCTCCCACCACAGGAAACAGGAAGAAATCGAACTTAGTCCTGCCTCCCTGAAGATGGATGGGAATCACCCATACAAGATGGCCTCCACCTCAGAGGGAGAACAGTTCATTATGTCCAGATGTTCTTTTTTTTAATTTTTAATGTCCAGGTGTTCATTGACACAGTCTCTCCCCCCCCTTTCCCTGCGCTACTCCTTTGAATGAGGGGGGGCACAGGGAGCACTGCTGTGAAGTTATACTTGTAGGTGAGTGAGCAAGGTCTGCTGTATTCTCAGAAGCAAGACATGTGGGTGAATACGATTTCTAGTGGTTGGGGATAAGTTCTCCATGCTCCACAGAATGTCACATTCCTTCTCATGACCAGGAACACCAAATTAAATTATAAACAAAAGTAAAAACAAGTGCATGACCTGCTGTCAAGTGCAGATGGAGGGAGGTGCATGAGACCAAGGCAGGACGGAAGAATCCTAAGTCAAGGATAAGGTAGGTAACGACTCCAAAATCCATAGCAGAAGCATGGTCAGGGTCAGTCAGTGACACACATGGCAACCCAGGGCACACGCAAGGTAGAAGTCATGGACCAGAATCAGTAGAATTAGCACCGGTATTGCATGTTACCTTTTTTTTGTGGCACTTACACTGGCATTACGTTTTTTAAATGTGTTGCCAGGCAAAGTACTGTTTGTCCCCTGGGGTACCAACTACAATTCCCCCCACTCATGTGTAATGTGTATACGAACCTATACACGTCTGTTTGTCGTGTCCAGTTATCACAGGGATGATCTCGTTTTGCAGGCCAGGAAGCTAGATTCCAAAACGATCAAGCAGTTGTGAGAGAACTGAAGCACTGCTCACACATCTGAGCCAACTAGCCTGGATTATCATATCAACACAGTTCAGTTTGATCGGCCCCTGATTTATCCTGCCCCCTCCCCCTGCCTGCTCTCACTTGATACTAGGTAGACTGCTGTTACCATATATGGACACATGGTACATCACTCATCTATTTAAACACCTGTAGCTTCTTGTGTCTCTGTTGTCAGATTTACAGTCTCACGGGCCCAGCGTGAACCCCAGTTCTTCACGGGCTGCTTTGAAACTCACGGCTGCCTTGTCAAGGAGCACGAGGAGGAAAGTGTCGTCTGGCTGCCAGTGGAAAATGACAACAGGCAATGTTTTGCATGCTGAGATCTTTTCAAGATTTCTCATGAAATCACAATTGGCCTATTGAATATTAATATTTTGGAGAAGACTTACATTTAATAAATTAGGCAAATCCACTTGAATTGTCAGACAAGTAGGAAGCTGCTAGGTTTTGCAATGTACTACATGCCCTCTCTTGACTAACTACTATTTTGAGAGCTGTTGCGTAGTCACTACTATTCCGTGTATGATTCTCCCCTCCCCCATGGATTATATAGATGCTGGAACAAGCTTCCCTCTACATGCAACATCAGGCCACTAAACTGATTTCTACCTAGCTCAGAGTAAAAAAGACATAGGCAACGCAGTACCTAATCTCATCATGTTGACTGGCATACAGTGGTTGCCCCAGCATCTGGTTATCAGACAATTAACCAGTGATTGCCCTAACCTGGATGGCCCAGGCTAGCCCAATCTTATCAGATCTTGGAAGCTAAGCAGGGTCAGCCCTGGTTAGTCCTTGGATGAGAGACCACCAAGGAAGTCCAGGGTTGCTACACAGAGGCAGGCAACAGCAAACCATCTTTGAGCATTTCTTGCCTTAAGAACCCTGCCGGGTTGCCATAAGTAGGCTGTGACACCCCCCCCCCCATCTCTTTAGTCACAACCAGAACCTGCCTTTTAAAATCTCCAAAAGGTTTTCCTATCTTGTCGTAGCTTGTTTGAATTGCCTGCCAAAGCCCCACTTTCCTGATCAACGCCAAACATCCCTTTCCAAACTACCTGTGGACAACTGCTTGCCCTCCCGTCACAACTGCTCCTACTGCTCGAAGGGCCCACTAGGCCTCAGGAGGAGAGGAGTTTGTTGCAACGCCAGGGTCCTCCTCTCCACAGACCTGTGCTCCTCAGCTCCTCCCTGAGCAGGATCGGCTACCGCAATCCTGGCCCCCTTCTGGGCCCTCTTTAACTAACCTTTAGTCCTCTTGGCCATTTCCATCCCACCCAGGTGACCTGGAAGTCCATGAGATTGATGGGAATGGCTGAGTAGATTCCTCCTGCGCCCCTCCGTTTGCCCTTATGCTAGATGCCTTTCCTTATCACCTGCCTCTTACTTCAGAGATGCCAGCCTGCCGCTTACAGCCCCAGGCCTGCTAGGTTGCTTCTTTCCTCAGGAGCCATCCTTGCAGCCTGCCCCATCCCCCACAGGCCCAGGCTGAGGGGGCTGACACCAGGGCAATCCAACCCCTGACAAAGCAAGGACAGGCTGATGCCATTCCCGTGGCGCAGGGCCTGGCTGATGGCACGAGGGGTGTCCTGGCTATCTGCTGACATCATGGAAGAGAAAGGGGGCGTTTACACTGTTGCTGCCGAACCCTGCCTTCCAGCAGATTGCTTTGGTCCTGACATAGAAAAGCAATAATACACTAAAGGGACATTTATTCCATTCACTAAAAAAATTCCTCTGATCAGCAAAATCTCTGCATAAAGTTACAATAAATATAAAATTTGCACTACTCTGATTTTTGCTGGCTGGGTGCCGTAACAATAAAATTCATTCACTACTCTGATCTTGTTCTAGGCTGGAACCTATCTTCCTGCTGCTTTACTAATCCCAGAATGAAATGTTCAGGATTCATTCTTTGCTTTCTTTATCTGTTTTGCTGACACCCAGTCATGCCTAACCATTATTTCTGTAACTGCAGGGCCATAGGTCCAAGACACATAATCTAGCTTCCCCCATTCTATGAGGTTCCTGATGCCCACTTCCTGGGGGGGAGACCCACTTTCTAAACAAACAAACACTGAATTCAAGGCAGATAACCCATGAGGTAATGGCCATAGTTTCCTGCTGGGAGCATTTTCAGCAGCATGGACAGGGCAGATTATGTGTCGCAGGAATAGGGGCTGGTTTAGACTGCAGAAAACAATTTTATCATTACCAGAGCTGAAGACACTCCTAATCCTGCTTGTTTATTCAGGCAGAAGACTCATGACATTCAATGGGACTCGCCAACAAGCGTGCACAGAAGTGGAACTGGATTTTCCTTAAGGAGTCATGTGAAGCAGCTGGACCTCAAAAGTTCTTTCCAGGACACAACACTGTTTCTTTGCTTTTGTGCAATTGTCCTACTAGTCTTCATACTTAGGAAAACAATGTTGTCCTCACCTGTAACAGTTGTTCATTGAGGGAAGGAGCACTCCCACCCCTTGGTCACCCATCCGTTTAGGAAGGAAGAGCTGATGTGAGCCAAGGAAAGGTGGCATACTCGTAGTCAGGGCTTTTTTGTAGAAAAAGCCCAGCAGGAACTCATTAGCATAATAGGCCACACCCAACAGCAGAAACTCATTAGCATATCCAGCCACACCCATAAGAGCATAGCTCATTAGCACATTAGGCCACACCCCCATGTTACCAGAAGTGTCGACATCCAGCCACACCCACCTTTTGCTGCTTATTCTGTTTACATTGTTTGTTGTCAAAACCCAGGGCTTTTTTTGGAGCAGGAACTCCTTTGCATGTTAGGCCACACACCCCTAATGTAGCCAATCCTAATGAGTTTCTGCTGTTGGGTGTGGCCTATTATGCTAATGAGTTCCTGCTGGGCGTGGTTAACTTGGGAGCCAGCCGGAACTCCGTTCCTGTGCGTTCCTGCCCCAAAATAGCCCTGCTCGTAGTGCTGTAAAAAGCTAAAGAAGTTACACCTCCATGGGGCTGCACAGAAGCCACAAAGATGAACACATGAATTTGCTTTTGGGGGAGCTCCTTATATTATCATTGCGTAACGTAACCTCTGTGTCTGCAGCTCAATACCTGAGTGCACAAGCATCATGAAATCACCATGTGTCTGGGAGCCTGGGCCCAATCAGATTTCCCAGACATGTGCATGGCCTCTATTTCTTAAAGGCTCAGTGTGGAAAAATAATGGTGTTTCATGCAAAAAAAAAAAAAAGAGTAATGTGTGGAGCTGCCCTCATAAAAACCGTTTCTCCACCTGCTGCAGTATTGTCTGTCCCCACTGGCAGTGACACCTCCAGGACTTCCTAGCTCTGCTGTATCTGAAAATGCTGGGGACTGAATCCAAGGCCACAGGTACACAAAGCATGTTCTCTGCCACTGAGCCATGGCCCCTTCTCCTTGTACTAAAAATCAGATTAAGTTCTAAGTGAACTGTCAGGAGCTGACACCTGGCCCTGGCTCAACCCCACCCCGAGTGCCTCACCCATGACTCACCCATGCAAGGAGAGGTAGGAGAGGGAGATGGCCGGGACCTGGGCAGAGTGCTCCGACCTGGCCAAGAACAAGGCTGGGAGATGTGTGGCCAAAAGGAGTGGAGCAGGTGGGACTGGATCCAGGGTGGACTACGTGCAATTGGATCCAGGCCAGGTGGGGCGGGGCCAGAAGACAGCACACCCAGCCATGGAAAAAGGAAGGGACTGAGCTCACCCTCCTTTTACCTGGGTAAACAATGGAGGGCAGGGAGCCCGCCCTGGGTACAAGGGGGGGGGGCTCACACAAACATAACATCAGGGTGTGGTTTTCCTAAATTTCTCAGCTCTTACAAAACTATGGCTATTGAAAGCTCATGTTTGCTGGGTGCTGTGTTTGGCTCAGAGCCACGATTCAACATGGCCAGAGCAAATTTTTTGGATTTTTGTGGTGCCATGTCTTTTTTAAAACAAAGGAACAGTGGGACAAAGGAAATGACTATGTACTCCACTGGCAAAAACTGCTCCAATTGCCTTTGAGTACCATAGAAACTACTGTCCAACTCCAGACAACATGGGCTTCTGATGTGCAAAATCCTGGTAACTTGTATCCTTCAGCCCCTTCAATCAACAAAGCAACATTATTCATTGGTTAGAGGAGGTAAAGATAACACATTCTATCTGGTAGCCAAGTCTAATGTCATATACAAACTAGATTAATGGTGTGGCTCAAATTGCCTAAACCTCATTTCTTAGCACCCACTCATTCCGTGTGCACGGCAGACCCACCACCCACCATCTAATATCTCTGCAATTTACTTTCCATAACAATTTTCCTCTTTAACAAAGGCAAACAATATTTATTTTTATTAAGTCACACTCCCATTATATTCAATAAAATGTGCTCTCTAAAATCATGTTTACAGTTTCCTTAAAGGCTTACTAGCGTCTCATTTTTTTTTTTTACTGAAAATACTGACAATTATGGGAAAACATTTCAGACATCACCATAGTTTACCATGAAAAATATTCATCAGATTGTGCTTCACATCCATGAAAATTCTCAGTCCTGCGAACTAAATTTTGAGAGTGGTAGAAGTGTCCACAATACAATCTCCTAGTAGTAAAATGTATACATACTATTGCATGAACAAGAGAAGAGTCCCAAAGGAAGAATTAATGATTTATTAACTTAATCTTTTTCCTATACCATGGCAACAAATATAAAATTTTCCTTTCCAGTACTTACATGGCACAGAGAAAAAGGGTAGAAATGGTGGGAAAGTTAACTGGGAAGTACACACTGAGAAACAAGACTGTGAGCAAACAAAATCAGAAATTTGTAAGCATACAAACAGCATATCTGTACAAAAGTAGAGTGATGAAGCATGCTGTTTTTCCAACCAGTCTCAAATTTACCAATAGCACTGAACCACCCTCTGCAATATCAGGGGGGCTGATGAAAGAAGAACACAAATGTTTTCCTGTATATATTAATTGACTTGCCGTAATTCAATTTTGCCTCCTTCACACAGTCTTTAAGGGTTTTTTGGCCTTTTAACTCTCCTTATTCTATGACTTTCTTGTCTAGCCGTGATTCTCAAACTGGGACCAGCAGATCAACAATATTTTGCAGACTCCTGGTTGTGGTGGAGAGAAGATTGCTAACAAGCCTGTAGGGAAGTATTGCCTCTTGGCATCCGAGCTCTTATCCACTGAAAACAGTGACAGTGCTAGGTTTGTGAGAAAAACAGGCATAGTAATCAGTAGAGGAAAACTGTAGCTAATTTACAGGAAGGGAGGCTCCCTCTTGGGGGGGTGACATAGACAGCTCTGCTCCCTTCTGGCCTGGTTAGAAAGGTATCTTTGTGACAGACAGAAGGAGGAGGAGGAGGAGATTGGATTTATACCCTACCCTTCACTCGGAGTCTCAGAGCGGCTTACAAACTCCTTTCCCTTCTCACAACACCCTGTGAGGCTGAGAGAGCTCTTTCAAGAACAGCTCTGACAGAACTATGGCTTGCCCAAGGTCATCCAGCAGCTGTCAGTAGAGGAGTGGGGAATCAAACCCAGTTCCCCCAGATTAGAGTCTGTGCCCTTAACCACGACACCAAACTAGCTCTCGCAACTAGATTAGGAGATCAGATTATGAAGTCGCTACAGTTACCAGGAAAACAAAATATGAGCTGTTTTTTATTATGTTAAGCAACCTTGTTTGACTTCTCTTCAGTTTTGCATTTTGTGGTGGCTTGTCTTTTGTCATGGTACACATACATATTTAAGATTTATTCCAGAAGACACGTTGTACACATATGTTCAACGTTTCACTTTATAAAGTTTCCTTCTATTGATATTGTATTAAAATTTAAAACAATTATCAAATAGCTTGCATAAGTCTTTATTTATATTTTTTTATAACAATTATATAATTGTTAGAAATTGCTTTTTCACGGTGTATTTTTATATATATATATATATATATATAGTTTGCTCGAGAACAGAATAGCAAGTCTTGAAATCTGCCTGGGGACAGCAGTCTTCCCTTTCCTTGTCACCAAGGGTCCTGAAGGGTCGTGAGCAAGTCGGGACTGGAGCTTGTCAACACAGTTAGAGCTTGAGTTCTACTGGCACTGATGGGATTTCTACAAGGACGCTTATTATGAATAACAATAAATCAGAGATAAATATAGAAAGCCAATTATTTTACGACACTGGAAGGCCAATAAAGGGGTAAAATAAAAAGTAACAGAAGCATCACTTAGTGACAGAACAATTTGCATTCACAGCTGTGTTCCGGCACTAATCAAAATCAAGTCCTGCTGGAGTCAAGAGTCACTGCTGAGTGGGGACCGGAGCAGGAGCACGGAGCTAAAGCAATTACCTGAAAGCTCCCTTGAAAGACAGGTGTTTTAAACGTATCTGAGCTGATTCCGTTGCCTCTTTCCCCTCTGAACCCTAACCCCTGCCCCAAATCCAACCCACACGCTTCGGTGGCAGATGACATGGTTTTCTCCCCAAACCAATCAGACACCCAATGGGAAATTTGGTTTGGTGCCTCACTAGGGACTCGTTTCCATTTTGAGGAGCAGCTTTCTAGTCTCACCATTAACCCAAAGTCCTGTGAGGAACAGCAGACTTTACAACTCTTGGAGCAGAAAAAATGTGGGTTTGCATGACAAGACATACATTAGAATAAATTGACAGCTTGAGAGAAAGCCCAGGCTACAAAGGATATTGATTCATTTGATGCCATATATCACTTACTGAGAATACCTACAGGCTGGAGAGCTTTTTGCTCTGTGGGAACCTCCAGCCAATTACAACTGAAAACATGCAGTCCTGTACCGGGCACCTCACCTGCAAGAGTAAGAAGCACGTGGTTCCTATGGGGAAGAGACATTTCTCCAGCAATATCATAGCAACAGAAACATACAAGTCTTATTCTAGTATCAAAATAACTTATGAAGAACCAGACGTTCTATATTATTGAAAATTAAACCTCATGCATGTTGTATGAATTGAAATTATTAGCTAATTTCTGACCTCATTTTAAAGTACACTAAAATATCAGTATAGAAACTGAAGTAGAAATCTGGAAGAAGCAAGGTGTGAATCTGGCCCTGTGTTTATAGGTAAGCCTAATTTTTCTTACTATGACACATCAGAGTCTATCAACAAATTCTGACAGCACATCAAATGACTCAGAAACTCTTTGTAGCTTTTAAAAAGGGGTTGATGAATAATAATTATATAACAAATGGGTTTTTAAAGAGTTTTTGCCTAAGGCTTGTAATGCTAAATTAGTGAAGCCGCTTTTCGGTGGAATAGGCAAAATGTTGCTTCATGTTAGCAATTAGGCAGTGTCTTTTGATAATTTTTGAATTAATTTGTGAAAGTGTAAACACCTCTCTACCTGAAATTGCATGATTTACATGAAGTCTGCCTAACTCACAACACTAGCAACCTCTCTGTCTAATTTGTTAAATAAGCAAAGGTTATTCAGGTTTGTGAAACTGAATGAATGAAGCAAGACCTCTGGCCTGACTCATTAATTTGCCATGGCATTGCCTAATTAGTTAAATAATACACAGAGGGGTTTTTTCCCGTGAATCAGGAAGCTGCGTTTCATCGAACAGAAAAGCTTCATGAATTAGACAAAGATGCTGCTGATTTTATGAGGCTGATGCATTTCTGAAAGTTTCATGAGTTAGGTATGGTATTGCATTCCTACAAGTCAGGAAAAAACTTTGCTTCCCTTATGAATCAGGTAATGATGCTGCGTATTTTAATAATATGAAGCAGACTGAAGCATTCTGATTTCCCTCTAGAAGTCCTTGCAAAATTCAAAGCTTCAATGAGCAAAGTCCATGAATGAGAAGGATCTTGTGGGTCACAGGAGTAGAGACAGCAGAAGTAGATGTTGAGAATAAAAAAGCCAAAAAGAGCAACCCGAAAAGCATCCTGATAAAGGTAATAAGCGTGTGTACACACACACACACACACACAAAGCCAGAGCAAAGGTGAGGCGCAACCAAGATTAAAGCCAGGTAGGAAGCTAGAAAGCAGGCAGTGCAATAGCACAAACAGGGGCATGGGCTGGAAAGCATGGGACAAAAGCATTGCACTAGGTAGACTGTTCTTCAAGCCAGAGTTGAGTTTGACTTGGAAACATTTATGTTCAGGACCTTCCATGGGAAGGTCTAAAAAGGCTGGTGTTCAGGACCAGCCTTGGCATTCCATGATCACCCTAGGCAGAGGTGTACCTGATTCACACATCAATGAGTAGTTTGCTTTTTTCCCCATAAGTCAAAGCTGTTCTCACTGCCTGGTAACTAGGGCCACTTCTAGCTATCATTGAAAGACCAACATGAACCTGCCCATAGAAGGACCCAGGGGAGAAAGGAAACTTGCAGGTGAGAACTGCATGTGGTAGAAACTGATGGAGTAGTAATAGTGTCTCCTAATTTCTTGGTGCTGTGACTATTCCATCATTCCATACCATTTAGTCAAAAAGTCTACATAGCATCCATGTTCCCCATAGCATGTGCTAGGTTGTGTTAGCACACAGATTCCTGGATCCTCAGCACAGGGATTTTCAACCCAGCACATGAGGTCTGAGGAGTAGGTGGCTCTGCCCTCCGACTCCTCAACTGGCCTGCCTCAGCTGCCTGGTTGACTATTTAAGGGAGGGTCCAGGTGGGGCCTGGATGTGGGCCCTATAAAGGGAGGCGGTTGTGCCGGGCCACTCCTTCATCCTGTTCCTACCTGGATTTTGAAGAGCCCTTGATGCTGCCCAATAAGACCTGTTGGCTGCTGCCCTGCCCCACTGCATCAGGTGAGCCTCTCCCTTGATTAAACATCTCTGTCTGGGGAGGGAGGTGAGGAGGGCCCAAGCCAGGCTGCGTACTTCCCTTCCCCCCCCATGGGCCTTTAAGTAGAATGCGGCAAAAGGCTCTTCATGGCCCACTCACTGCCAGCACCATGAGGAGGGGGCTGCAGGGGATCCCCTTTGCCTGGGGAGGGAGATCCAGGAGGGCTCCAGGCTGCGCAGTTCCCTTCCCTTTCCCCCAGGGGCCTTTAAGCAGAACACAGTGAGAGGCTCTTTGTGGGGCTCTCACCGCTAATGCAATGAGGAGGGGGCTGCAGGTGATCCCCTTCTGCCAGGGAGGAAGATTGAGAGGGATCCAGGCCGTAGGCGTGCCTTCTCCCTTCCCACCTTGGGCTTTAAACTCCAATGCGGTGAGAGGCTCTTCTTCTCCCCCCTGTGGGCTTTTAAGACTTTCTGTTTCTCTCCCTCTCTCCTTTCTCTCTCTGTCTCTTTTTGTCTATCTCTCTTTCCCTTTCTGTCTCTATGTCTCTCTTTCTATCTCTATGTCTCTTTCTGTCTCTATGTCTCTCTCTCTCTATGTGTCTCTTTCTGTCCCCTTCTCTCTTGTTCTCTCCTTCTGTCTCCCTCTTTCTGTCTGTCTGTCTCTCTTTCTTTCTTAGCCTATCAAGGTCAGTATTGCCAGTGCTCTGCAAAGATGTTTAGGATGGAGAACTGGTTAGCAATTAAGCGCCCATCCTCCAACCAATCCTTTTCTTTCCTACAGCTGAATTCTCTATCCTTGCATTTGTGCTGCCTTGGCAAAAGTGGGTTTGGGAACACACATTTGCCAAGGTAATGCAAGTTCTGCCTTTAGCACTATGGCTTTTCAGGTGGCTTTCATTGTTACCACCTCTTAATTATCTAGTGCTAGATGAATAAGAGTCTTGTAGCACCTTAAAGGCTAATAATATTTTATTCCTACATAAGGTTTGGTGAACTAGAGCCTATTTCTTCCTCACTTTTAATTCCTCTCTTCCCCCCTTAAAAAAAATGTAGGCCCACTCACAGCTTTAAGGCCAGTAGATTTTTTGGCTCATGAGATAAAATTTCTGCTCACAAGATGACACAGCTTAGCGGGAACATTGCATAGGGTATTGGATCTTAGACAGTAACCTATTCCATCAGTGACTCTGGGTATCTATCTCCTTATCCCACCAACTTCCTTACACTCTTACACTCTTTCAGTTTCCTGTCCCTTTCTTGCCTTCTGAATGTTTCACTTTGCTACTGTAGTAGCATACAAAAACAACAAAGATTTTTGTTTTCCAACTATTACTGGTAACCAACAATTACACTGCTAGCTGTTAAAGCAAGATGCTTCCCATCAAATGGAAAATTGTTGGGATTTCATACAAATATTTAACATTAGCCTGAAAGTGGATCCGGTCTTTGAAAAAAGAGGGGTAGTTCATCCCAAAACTTAGTTCTGCATACTACAGGAAGGATTTGGTTATCCTGATTCCTTTGTTTTCTACCCAATTATCAGACATATGCAAAGTCACTCAAATATGAAAGCTGGCGTTTTGAAACAGAGAGTTAAAAAGGAGTACAAGTGCTTTGAAAATGCAGCTTTAAAGAACTGTGGGGTAATCCTGAAGACTTTGATAAAACAAATGAAAGCAAGAAATCATGTGTAAATATTTTAAACCAATGGGGTCAAAGACATTCCTGTAAATTTAAATTCCATGGGTTTTTTTACATCTGAAGGCAATGAATTCATATAAAAAAGAAAGGGTCTTTGCTTTTGTTTTTTTTAATGTTGAAACTGCAGTGACAGTAACTGAAGCTGGGTGGCAGAATTTGATCACTGACGTAAATGTTTGGCCTTTTATTACCTGTGCTTCAAATATGGCCATAAAAATTAAAGTTTTATTACTGAAATCCATATTTTCATCTGAATTCCCAATAGAAATCTGTAAATACAGCCTTTTATATTCTTCTCAGTGCTGAAGAATCTCCCTACTGATGCAACATGAAAGAACTAAAGGCTCAAGATCTTCGAGGCACAGAAAGATCCACAATATAACACTGTAATTTTTCATGATTTATCTGTGCCTGAGGCTTGCATGTTTTCAAGATATCCTATGAAAGGAAACCATGTCTGTATTGCACAAAATATCTACCTTCAAGAAAAGTTTTGTATTCAGATCTGAAAGAGATACGAAGGGCAATGTTTTACTATTCTATACTCTGAATGGACTGTACATTGGGGATTAAACAAAAATGTTATCAAGACAACATGGCCTGCTGCCATAAGTTCTGTGTTTTCAGAATCCCCATACCATCTAGAGGATTTCCCAAAAAGTATACTAATGAGTGTGTCATTATGTGTGGATGACTTGACAAAGGGCATAAACAGGATTAAGGCTGCCGGTACGCTCCCATCAACTTCATTTCTTTGCATCCCATTATCACACTAGAAAACTGTCCTTACATGAAAGCCTGTCTAAATAATTGAGAAACAGCATGTTTTCCTGTGTTACATTCATCACAAATGTACATAGTACAGTTTACAAAGAACAACATGACCAACCTTGGCGAATCATTACATATAAGTGAAACGAACAATGTGACAGGAGTTTTAATTTTCACCATGTTTCCAGATTTTAGTAGTGCATTCTGCCATAAGAAAAAGCATCAACATCAAGGCAAGAACCATATGCTAAAAGGTCAGACCTTTAAAAGGTGGCTTGTTCTAAATAATGAACTATTGAACAGCCTACTGAATAACACTGTTTAAGGTGTATTGAAAAACTTAAAATATAGTACCCTTAAAAGACAAAATCTACAAAAACATAAAATGTTGAAGAACAGCTGAGAGATGCTCTTTTATCAGAACAAAAGAGTTTCATTCACCAGTGAGTAATTAAGAGAGCAATCTTAAACTGATCTATTCAGAATACTACTCAGGTCTATTCAGTGGAACTTACTCCCAGCAAAGTGTTCTTAGGATTGCACTGCAAGTTCAATGAACTGTCGATACACATGTGTACACAGAAGGCAATTCACCAGCGTTCCACCTGACTGTTATAATCCTCAGTAACAGTGATTTCTTCTTCTCCCTCCTTTTGCCATTCATGAACCTTCTGCTCACGCAATATTTTCCGTTCTTCCCGTCGTTTTTGACGATTTTGTTCATGCTCTTCTTGTTTGGCATATTGAAATCGCTGCAGAAAGAGGTCTTTAGCAAACTCATATAGCTGCATATCCAGGAAGTTCAGCTCTTCTATGTGCTTCCTCACGGACTCACTGATATCCACATTAGAGGCTCGTGTGATGTTGTACTGAGTGAAAGGGGAGATAAACTCCAGGTTGAATGTCCTCTCAAAAAGATACTGAGTTTTCCTCTGAAACTCTGTGAGTCCAAAAAAGGCCATGTTTTTCAGGTTGTTCTTGGCGCTTTGTAGAAGGATCATATTTCTTTCACTTTCATTCATAGAAGTCAAATTATAACACCCAACCAGGCTAAGGTCGGCCAGCATGCGCACCTGGCGGTTGTTAGCCAGATTGTGGCTACAGTTCATGAACTCCTGTAAGCTGACCCCAGACCAGTCATCTCCTAGGTAACACATAGGCAGTTCCTCCGGTGTGGGGCTCCTCCCATCACACATATGGAGAGAAGTCTTCCATGTTGCACCTCTTTGGACATGCTTCCACTCACTCAAGTAACGTGATACCGGGTCCCTCAGCATTGTGATGTAGTAGAAGTTCCTGAAATGTGGAAGAAAGTGCATTAGAAAACAGTGTTGTTTTCTTTAATCAGTTTATTATTAATTGAAGAACCTCAAACAAATGCCTGTGATTTGCTCTGTTCTACACTGGGTTGTGGTATCACTCCAGCACAAAGAATTTAATATGCAGAATAAGAGGCAGAATTTACTTTGCTAACTTTGGCTCTGTTCAGCCTTCCGATATAGACTTTTCTCTAAGATACGTTTCAGTGAATTTTTGTAACACAACCGTTAGGGTTGCCAGGTCCTTTCAAATCCCTGGCAGGGGACTTTGAGGGGCATTACTGGAGAAGGTGGGGCCATCCGCAAAGAGATGACATCATGCTGAAGTTGTGTCATCATGTTGGGGACCAGTGCCACCTGCTCCCTCTGAAAAGCATTTAAAAAAGAAGTGGGGGGAGGCTGACCGTGCCTGCACTCCAAGCCACAAATTCGCAGCTTGGAGTGCAGGCACCCGGCCCCACTTCTTCCAAATAGCATTTAAAGGGACCCCTTAAATGTTGTTCAGAAGAAACATGGGGAAGGCTGCCCGTGCCTGCAATCCAAGCCGTGAATTTGCAGCTTGGAGTTCAGGTGCCCGACCCTCCTTCTTCTGAAAAGCATTTAAAGGATCCCTTTAAATACTTTTCAGAAGAAGTGGGGGGGGGGGGGCCGCCCCCCCCTGCGCTC